>NW_028248082.1:0-30730 GCF_964263255.1 Lissotriton vulgaris | reverse complement strand
CCCAGAGGTGTCTGCCCGCCCCTGCGCACCGAGGCTGCTGCACTCAGTGATGTCACTGACCATGTCATGAATGATGTCATATGTGACACAATCAACAGTGCAGTGCGGGTGCGCAAGTTATAGATAGCAGAACTAACTATAACGGAGGAATTTTTATGGTTTTGTACAAGTGCAATGCCTATACTGATCTTGAATGGGAAGAAGAGAAATTGGAAAGCTACAAAGTTGCACACCTGAAGTTCTTTTTGCAAAAAGTTCAATGTTTACACTGCTGGATTCAAAAAGATGAGAGTTCTACAAGGCACTGAGGGCCTGGGTCCAAGCCGCGCCTGGACACACCCATGGACCTTTCTCCTGCTACTCCTGCAAATTCAGCGGCACCGACAACATCTCCGCTACAATCACACCACAGACTCTCGACCCCAACCACCTACAGTGCATCCTTCTCAACACCCGATCGGTCCACAGACACGCCATTGACCTTTGGAATCTACTAGACACCATCTCTCCAGACGTCGCCTTCCTAACAGAAACTTGGATGAACGCTTCCTCCGCCCCAGACATCACCATTGCCATCCCTGAAGACTATAAGATCACACGCAAGGACCGCACCGACCACACAGGAGGAGGAATCGCTATCGTCCATAAGAAATCAATCCGCATCTCTACCAGCTCTGACGCCAACCTCGCTAACTCCGAACACCTTCACTTCCAGATCCACATCGACCCCAAGACCACACTCAGAGGCACCCTCCTCTACAGACCACCAGGACCCCGCGCAAAATTCAGTGAAGACATCACGGACTTCATCACCCCACACGCGCTCCCCTCCAAAGACTACATCCTTCTGGGAGACCTCAACTTTCACCTCGAAAAGATCAACGACCGCAACACCGCCACCCTCTTAGACAACCTCGCCAACCTCGGACTTAAACAACTAGTCACTTCCCCCACCCACATCGCAGGTCACAAACTCGACCCCATCTTCACCTCCAGCAATCATGTCTCCTTCAGCCACACTACGGACCTCCTCTGGACTGACCACAGCTGCGTTCACTTCACCTACAACAAGCCGAAACCCACCAACCACCTCCAACCAACTCTGCAAAGAAACTGGAACAAAATCACCACGGACCATATCTCCGCCTTGCTCCTTCTAAACGCCCCAGCCCACTCTTCTAACGCAAACGAAGCCGCCGCCAACCTCACCCTATGGTTATCCAACACCGCCGACACCTTAGCACCACTGAAAAAACGTCAAAGCAAACCTGGCAGCAAAAAGGCCTCATGGTTCAACGATGATCTTAAGAAGTCCAAGAAACTCTGCCGCTCCCTTGAAAAGGCCTGGAAAAAAGACCCAACCACTAGCACCAAGGACGCCTTCAAAAACGCCACCCGCACTCACCACCAACTAATCCGAAAGGCCAAGAAAACAGCATTCAAGGATCGACTTGACAACAACGCCCACAACAGCAAGGAACTTTTCAACATCGTCAAGGAATTTTCCAATCCCTCGGCCAACTCCAACGACATCACCCCCTCTCAAGCCCTCTGCGACTCCCTAGCCTCATTCTTCCACAACAAGATTGCAGACATCCACAACAGCTTCGACAACCAACCCGGAAACCAACCCACCCTACCATTTGCTGAACATTCTCCCCCCGTGAACACCCTTAACGACTGGAACCCAATCTCCACTGAGGACACAATCCGCCTGATGAACTCCATCCACTCAGGATCCCCCACAGACCCATGTCCTCACCACATCTTCAACAAAGCAGACTCCGTCATAGCACCGCACCTCCGAGACGTCATCAACTGCTCCTTCAACTCCGCCACCTTCCCGGAAGACTGGAAACACGCTGAACTCACCGCCCTTCTGAAAAAACCCACAGCGGACCCCACTGAACTCAAAAATTACCGCCCCATCTCGCTCCTTCCATTCCCGGCCAAAGTCATCGAGAAAGCTGTCAACAATCAGCTCGCCGCCTTCCTCGAAGCCAACAAATCCCTCGACTCCTCACAATCCGGCTTCCGAGCAAAACACAGCACTGAGACCGCCCTCATCGCAGCAACAGACGACATTCGAACTCTACTGGACAAGGGAGACACAGTAGCCCTCATCCTCCTCGACCTCTCTGCAGCATTCGACACAGTCTGCCACAGCACCCTTTTACAACGCCTCAATAACATCGGAATCCAAGGAAAAGCACTTGAATGGATCACCTCGTTCCTCTCCGGAAGAACCCAGAGAGTCCGCCTTCCACCATTCAAGGCCGAGGCCACTGAAGTCATCTGTGGCGTACCACAAGGATCCTCACTCAGCCCCACCCTCTTCAACGTATACATGAGCCCCCTCGCGGCCATCGCCCGCCAACACAACCTCAACATCATCTCTTACGCGGATGACACTCAACTAATCCTTTCTCTCACCAATGACCCCAACACCGCCAAAACTAACCTACACGAAGGAATGAAAGAAGTTGCCGAATGGATGAAACAAAGCCGTCTGAAACTGAACTCAGATAAAACAGAAGTCCTCATCTTAGGTACATCCCCCTCTGCATGGGACGACTCCTGGTGGCCGGAAGCCCTCGGAAAAGCACCCATCCCGACTGACCACGCACGAAACCTAGGCGTCATCCTGGATTCTTCACTCTCAATGAACAGACAAGTCAGCGCCGTATCCTCTTCCTGCTTCAACATTCTTCGCATGCTCAGAAAAACATTTCGCTGGATCCCCACCGAAACAAGGAAAACAGTCACCCATGCTCTGGTCACGAGCCGACTGGACTACGGAAACACCCTCTACGCAGGCACTACCGCTAAACTCCAGAAGAAACTCCAACGAATCCAAAACGCCTCAGCCAGGATCATATTAGACATCCCACGCAACAAACACATCTCTGGTCACCTTAAAGACCTCCATTGGCTACCCATCAATAAGAGGATCACTTTCCGACTGCTAACCCACGCACACAAATCACTCTACGACATCGGACCAGAATGCCTCAACTCGCGACTGTCCTTCTACACCCCCTCCCGCCAACTACGTTCTTCCAGCCAAGCCCTCGCCACGGTACCTCGCATCAACAAGACCACCATGGGAGGCAGATCCTTCTCATACCTGGCTGCTAAAACATGGAACTCACTCCCCGCTTACCTTCGCCTTACCCAGAACCACCTAGCATTCAGAAAGCAACTTAAAACGTGGATATTTGACAAGTAATCCTCCTCCCCTTTCTTAGCGCCTTGAGACCCTCTGGGTATGTAGTGCGCTATATAAATTCTCTGACTTGACTTGACTTGGGTAGAAGTAAGGAAAACTCCTGTAATTGAGGAGGATGACTTGGCAACTGTGCAACAGGAAGGGCTATTGGGCCCAGGAGGAAGGAAGGCACCTTCCCCCGCAGATAGCATTGGTTTTAACTAAAGCCTGTCTCCATAGGAGTTGGAGGACAGAGAGGGATCAAGAAGGCATGAAATGGAGATGACCCAGTTCAAGGTGAATAGGCAACTGGAATTAGAAAATAGAAGATTAGATCTTGAGGAAAAAAAAATGCAGTTTGAGCATGAAAAAGTTTGGAAGGAGTTGGAGTTTAAAACCAAAGGTAAAGAAGTTGCTCCCTCTGGTGGCAGCATACCGTCAGTACATTCAGAAAGTAGAGTGTATATTCCCAAGGATGCGCTGAAGGAGTTTTACAAAAATGATGATATTGGTCAGTGGTTCAGAGCCTATGACGTAGCCATGTCTTTCAACTGTGTCCCTGAGAAATACTGGGGAGCGGGGTTGTGGGAAAGGTTCCTTAGTGAGGGGCGGGACACATTGCTAGACTTTCCTTCTGACGTCCACTATTCATACAGCCACATGAAAGATGCATTGATGTCTAGATATGATTTGACACCTTAGCTCTATTGGCAGTGGCCCAGGAAACGCAAAAAGTTAGAAAACAGTACTTGGGTTGAATATGTCACTTTCTTTTGCAGAGCATTGGATGGTTGGGTAAAGGGCAGCAAGATTAATGATTTTCAAGGTCTCTTTGATTTGATTGCATTTGAGCACTTGTCTGATAATTGTTTCCCAGAGCTGCACCAGCATCTGATAGATAGCATGCTGACTAACCCCAGGAAGCTTGCTGAGGAGGCGGACTGCTGGGTGAGCACCCGGGTCCACAAGTGTCATGTGGGAGATTCAGCCAAAGGTGGGCAGGGTGCCCAGCAGAAGAGTGGGGGGATAAGGGTAAACAGAAGGAGTTCTGTAAAGGACCCAAAAGTAATCCCCATGGGAAGCCCGTGAAAGTTTCCCAGCCTCCCCCTGAGAAAAGGCAAGGGGCCCGATAGGTAGTCCTGTTCCCCAGGGGCCCCTGAAGTGTTACAAGTGTGGCGGCCTGGGTCATAAGGCGAATGATACCAGGTGCCGCCTGTTTGGTAAAAAAGCACCCACTGGTGCTCTGCCCCTGCAGATGGCTGGTGTTGCCTTGGGGGAGGAGATTGATGTCCAAGGTGGGTGGGGTCCCGCACAGATGACCTTAGTCTCTTTAGGAGACTGTGAGATGGTCCCAGAAGCTCAGCTGCCCAGGAACACTAAAAAATATGGGCAGCTAGTGACCATCAATGGCCAAAAAGTGGAGGCTCTTAGAGATACAGGAGCCAGTGTGACAGCTGTCAAGTGTCACTTGATGTCTCAAGAACAGATTTTCCCCATGCATTTTGCCGAGTTGTTAACGCCAACAACGCAGAGAGTCATTACTGGCTCAGGTTCCCTTTGAGTGTGAGGGGGGGTCTCTGGTACTCTTCAGGTAGCTGTGAGGCCTGCCATGCCTGTTGACTGTTTGTTGGGAAAATATTTGGAGAGATCCCCATTGAGAAAAGGTGGAGGAAAAAACTCACTTGAAGATGGTTGGACTGCCTGACTGGGCGTGCTTGACCACCTGGTCAATGTCAGCCAGTAGGGGTTCTCAAGAGGACCTGGAGCCTGGGAGGGAGGCCCAGGAACCTTCCGAAGAGAGAAGTGGCAAGGGGCATGGGAAACCGGCCCCCGAAGTTCCTACTGCCCAGAAGAAGGTAGACCCTGAGGTGGATGCCCTGGAGCCTACCGGGGAGCAAGTAGCTGAACTGGGGGACCTACATGAGCTGACCCATTGGCAACAAGAAGGAGGCCCTTCCAGGGAAGACTTCTGCAAGGAGCAGAGAGAGGCAGCAGGTGATCATTCAGAGTCACACTTGATTTACTGGGAGAATGGTCTCCTGTATAGTAAACCTAAGGTTGCTGAACCTGGGTCAGCCTGTGTGCTGGTGGTACCCCAGAAGTTCAGAGCCTTCCTACTGCAATGGCTCATGATGTGCCATTAGCAGGATATTGGGGACAGGACAAGACCTTTGAAAGGCTTGTCACCCACTTTCATTGTCCCCAAATGCGCAAGAGTACTGATACTCATTGCAGGATTTGTCAGACTTGCCAGGCAAGTGGAAAGAGTGGGAGGAAGCACAAGGCTCCTCTCCAGCCATTCCCTGTAGTCAGTACCCCCTTTGAGGGGTGGGGTTTGACATTGTGGGGCCACTGGACCCCAAGACAGCCATGGGCATCAGGTTCATCCTGGTCTTGGTGGTCCATGCTACCCGATACCTGAAACCATACCTCTGAGGACAGTGACGCCCCTGTGGTGGGACGAGCACTGATGGGAATCTTCTCACGAGTGGGATTCCCTCGCGAGGTAGTGTCTGACTGGGGAACCAACTTAATTTCCAAGTATATGAAGTCCCTGTGGCAGGACTGTGGTGTAACCTACAAGTTCACCACTCCTTTCCACCCCCTAGGAAATGGGCTGGTTGAAAGGTTCAACCGGACCCTGATGGGCATAATTATGGGTCTTGAGGAACCCATGAGGCATAAGTGGGACGTCCTCTTACCATGGCTACTATTTGCATACCGTGAGGTGCCACAGAAATCTCTAGGGTTCAGTCCCTTTGAGCTTCTCTATGAACACCCAGTCAGAGGACCTCTGAGTCTGGTTAAAGAAGGCTGGGAGCAATCTCCCAGGAAACCTCCCTAGGATGCACATAGTTACATGCAGGCCTTCAGGAACCAGACTAGGCGTTTCCGGAAACTCGCTGAGGTGAATCTGGAAGCCAGCAGGAGGAGATGAAGCGCTAGTATGACCAGATTGCCACTCTGGGAGAGCTTCAACCTGGTCAGTAAGTGTGGGTCATGGCCCCAGTGGAGCCGTGTGTGCTCCAAGATAAGTGGACCGGACCATTTGAGGGTGTGGAGCGCAAGAGTCCAGTTACCTGCTTGGTGGACTTTCGGTCTCCTAGGAACTCCTTGAGGGTCCTACATGTCAACCGCCTTAAGCCCCACTTAGAGAGGTCTGAAGTGGCCATGCTCTTGGCAACAGATGCTGGGCCGAAGGAGGAGACTGAACTTCTTCCTGAACTCCTGTCAGCCTCAGAGCAAGATGGGTCAGTGAATGGTGTTAACCTCTCTTCCACCCTGACCCATGAGCAACAGAATGACTTCCGCCAGTTGCTGGGACAGTTTGCTGATCTGTTCTCTCTGGTTCCTGGTGTCACCGATTGGTGCGTCCATGATGTGATCAGAGGAGATAGCTTACCTGTGAAGCACAAGTCTTACAGGGTAACTGACAGGGTAAGGGCTTGCATCAAAGAGGAGATCTCAAAGATGCTTAGCTTGAGGTGATTGAGTCCTCCAGCAGTTCTTGGGGCTGCCCAGTGGTCTTCGTCCCGAAGGCTGCAGCACCGGGTGCCACACCCGAATTCCGATTCTGTGTGGACTACAGAGGGCTCAATTCAATCACGAAGACTAACGCGCACCCCATCCCCAGAGCTGATGGGCTCATTGATCGGCTAGGGGCTGCATGGTACCTTAGCATGTTTGACTTAACGTCTGGGTACTAGCATATCGCCTTGACTGATGGGGCTAAGGACAGGTCAGCATTCTCTACACCAGATGGGCATTTCCAGTTCCGTGTTATGCCCTTTGGGATGAAGAATGCCCCTGCCACATTCAGAGGTTGGTCAACCAGGTGTTGGTTTGACTGGATGAGTTCAGTGCGGCCTACCTGGATGACATCGCAGTGTTCAGTGCTAGTTGGGGGAACATCTGCGCCACCTCTGGGAAGTGTTGATGACGCTGCGGAAAGCAGGCCTCACGATCAAGGAGAGTAAGTGTTAGATCGGGTAGGGTTCCGTGGTGTACTTGGGACACCAAGTTGGGAGCGGCCAGGTGGGCCCCTAACCGAAGATTGACACCATCCTGGCTTGGGAACCGCCCAAAACCCAGACAGAGGTGAGAGCCTTCTTAGGTCTCACAGGGTATTACAGGAGGTTTGTCAAGGGCTATGGCAACATTGTTGCACCCTTGACAGAGCTGACTTCCAGGAAGCAGCCCAAGAAGGTGATCTGGACTGACACCTGTCAGAAAGCTTTTGAGGCCCTGAAAGCTGCCATGTGCACAGCGCCTGTGCTCCTGGCACCCAACTTTTCAAGTGAGTTTATCGTTCAGACAGATGCTTCAGAGCATGGTGTGGGGGCTGTTCTGTCACAGATGAATGAGGAGGGCCTAGATCAACCTGTAGCCTTTATCAGTAGAAGGTTACTTCAACGGGAACAGAGGTGGAGTGCTATTGAGCGTGAGGCATTTGCTGTGGTCTGGGCACTGAAGAAGTTGAGACCATACCTGTTTGGGACTCACTTCCGGATTCAGACAGACCACAGGCCCCTCAGATGGTTGATGCATATAAGGGGTGAGAATCCAAAGCTGTTGAGGTGGTCCATCTCCCTACAAGGTATGGACTTTATGGTGGAACACCGCCCTGGTACAGAACACGCCAATGCTGATGGTCTGTCCAGATTTTTCTGCCTTAGTGAAGAGAACTCCCAGGAGTTAGGGTAGTTCTCCCTACTTTTCAGCTGGAGGAGACACGTGTTTGACCTGGCACCATTGGCGTGGAGCTCCCTCCCATTTCTGCTGTTGCCTTTTATTTTTGCTGGTGTTAGGTGCTTTGGGCCCTGTGCCACTGCTATCCAGTGCCACAGTGCAAATGCTCCCTATTGTAAATTGATGTACTAATCAGTGGTTCCATGTTTGGCTATCTGGTTTACTTGTCAGACCGTAGTCTATTGCACTGAGTGTGCCCAGGGTGTATAAATCCAAATGCTGCTGGTGGGCCTGCAGCACTGGTTGTGCCACAGAAGCAGCCTTGTAAAATGTGTCTAAGGTCTGCAATTGCAGAGCCTGCGTGCAGTCTGGTACTGTCATGCTGACTGGGCAAGTGCACCCACTTGCCAGTCCCTAAACCTTCCCTTTTCTTCATATCAGTCACCCCCATGGTAGGCCCAAGGGCAGGGTGAATTGTAAGTATAAGGTAGGACAAGACTTCAAGTCAAAAAAGAATCCCTGGAATAGAGAATTCATTCACTCACTCTAGATATTCAAATCCTCATTCATATTCACTGGTCAAGAACTAGTTAATAACGTTCACAGACTTTTTTATAAAAACATATTTGTATTTATTAATAAAACACAATTCATTACATAATAAATTGAGAAGCTCGTTGTGGAAACAGTATAATAAAAACAATAATAAAAAAGCAATTCATCAGAATTTGAACTTATATATAACAAGACGAAGCACAGATACAACACATCCTATCTATTTTAAAATTTCAAATCAAGCACATGACAATTAGACTTGGAAACAAACCCCAACAAAAAAGTCTAATTGTCATGTGCTTGATTTGAAATTTTAAAATAGATAGGATGTGTTGTATCTGTGCTTCGTCTTGTTATATATAAGTTCAAATTCTGATGAATTGCTTTTTTATTATTGTTTTTATTATACTGTTTCCACAACGAGCTTCTCAATTTATTATGTAATGAATTGTGTTTTATTAATAAATACAAATATGTTTTTATAAAAAAGTCTGTGAACGTTATTAACTAGTTCTTGACCAGTGAATATGAATGAGGATTTGAATATCTAGAGTGAGTGAATGAATTCTCTATTCCAGGGATTCTTTTTTGACTTGAAGTCTTTGGTACCCTGTTCCCTGGAACTTGTGGGGTCGTCTCTCTTTTTTTAAATCTAAGGTAGGACAAGCCCTGATGTGTGTGGCATGTCCTGATAGTGATTTACAGTCATTTTCCTTTTTCACTATTGCAAAGCTACCTGTTCCCCATAGGCCAGAATGGGCTGTTAGAGTTATTACATTTTATAATCCTAACTGTCTCAGAGAACATGGTAAAAATTTGAGTTTAGTATGCCTGAACTCAGAATAATAAAATACATATTTTAGTGAAGTTGGTTTTAATATTCTTTGTTTGCAAATACCACTTTTAGAAAGTAGGTATTTGCTTGCCTAACCATTCAAACCTGCTTCTGCTGGGTTGTGTATTCCTATGTCTGGTTTTGTGAGTGCCAGGGCTGGGGAATTCCAGGAGACAGGCTAAGTCACCCAGTGGTGAATAGAGAGATCTGCATCTAGATTGGAGGGAGGAGTTGCACCTGAACCTTGAATAGGGCTGTGCTTGCCTCTCACAATGCAGGCTCCACGCCCTGCGGAGCGGCTGATGTCTCTGCCCTGCACACTGAAAGAAGAAAAGGAGTCCTGTAAACAAAGTGCTCCAGGACTGTACTTGCCTTCCACAATGCTGGCTCCCCCTCCTGTGGGGTGTCTGATGTGCATGCCCTGCACTGTGAAAGGAAAGAGGAAGTCTGGAAAACAGAGTGCTTCAGAACTGGTTTGGACTGGGAAAAGGCCCCTCTCTCCTCAGAGAACAAAGGATTTTGGGGTTTAAATATTGGGATCCTGATCCCATGAAATTAGATCACTTTGGACTACAAGAAGAAATCTTTACTGAGGAGAGGAATCTGAATAAACTGAGGAGAGACTATTCCCAAGCTGAAGTGCTGCTTGGGGGATTGGCCTGCAGTGGTTGCCTTACTGCCAAAGGAAGGAGAAAGGAACTTTGTGTACTTCGCTTTCAACTTGTGAAGGATCTCCAAGGGCTGGGAAACGAGCTTGCCTCCTGCTGAAGTCTCAGAGACAACAGACTTCAACCCCAGCTCCCCAGAGTTCTTTTGTAAGTGCCTGCTGCTGTTTTGTGCCTTCTGAGGAACTGCGTGTCACAAGGAGCTGGAAGCGCGACTCAACGAGAAGAAGCGTGTCGCTGTGCCTGCCGTCGCAATTACAAAAGAGGGGGTCGCCGCTGGAACTGTCGCACTGCCCCGCATCGGAGAGAAGCTTGCCGCAACGAAGAGGAAGTGTGGCGCCGTCGCTGCTGCTGCTGTCGCAACTCTGAAGGAGGGTGTCGCTGCTGTAGTTGTCACACTGCACCGCATCCGGGGAAGAATCTCGCAACGAGGTCAGAGCGTTTCGTGGTCGCTGAGCCTGCCGTCGCAACTCCGAAGGCGGGTGTCGCCGCTGGACCTGTCGCATAGCACCGCATTGACCAAGAGCACCTTGCATCCCCGAGAAGCGCACCACCATCAGAGCTGCTGCCATAGCATCTTGGATGTCGCCGCTGTAGTTGTCGCATCGAGCGGAAGCTACACGCATCGTGGGAGAAGAGCGTCGCCGCTGGAGCTGTTGTCTTCGCATCGTGTCTTCAAATGGATCCCCCTCGAACACCGAAAGACAGTCACTCACGCCCTGGTCACCAGCAGACTCGACTACGCTGGAATAAACAAAAACCTCATCCGCAAGCTACAGAACATCCAGAACGCCGCCGCAAGACTGGTCCTCAACCTGCCAAAACACTGCCACATCTCCCAGCACCTGCGCACACTCCACTGGCTCCCAGTCGAGGCGAGAATCACCTTTAAGATGCTCACCCACGCACACAAGGCCCTCCACGGCACCGGACCAGCATACCTGAACAGCCGGCTCAAATTCCATGCACCCCAAAGGACCCTACGATCAGCCCAGCTCTCCTACGCTGAGGTCCCCCGCACCAGAAAGACCAGATCGGGAGGCCGCTCCTTCTCCTTCCTCGCGTCCAAAGCATGGAACGCCCTTCCGCTCCACATCAGACAGACAACATCGCTCCCCATCTTCGCAAGAAACCTCGCAACCTAGCTCTTCGACAGACCCCCTCCTTGATGGAATGGAACCTGCACCCCCCCCCACCCCTAGCGCCTTGAGACCCTTACGGGTGAGTAGTTGCGCTTTAACAAACTCCTGATTGATTGATTGATCGTAAGGGTGTCGCTGCTGCAGTCCACGCATCGGACCGAGAACTTCTTGCATCCCCGGGAAGCGTGCCACATCTGGAAGATCGTCACGTCTTTATTTCTTTGTATCTGAACTTTGCCGCATTTCCCATCACTGCAACATTGCTTGTCGTGGAAGAGCAACGCAACCTAAGGTACATTGATGCAGAGTGTTGCATCTAAGAACTGAACTGAAGCAAGCTTAAATCTACCTTCTTAAAGTAATCATAGTGTATATTTTTGTTGTTTATGGTCTTGTGGTAACTCTATATAAAGACTACTTAATTTTTATATAAAACCTGTGTGGTGTCCATTTGTAGTGTTGTCACTGGGTTACTGTATGTGGTCACAACTGCTTAACTTACAACACCTCTGAAGTAAAGCCCTTCTGCTCGTGCCAAGCTACAAAGGGGGTGAGCAGGGGCTATTTTAGGAGTGGTACCCCCTTACCCTGACTAGAGGAGAGGGTCCCTATTTGTCACAAGTACCTACCTGTGTCAGCTAGAGACCCCCAAAATCTAACAGTAAAGATCACACTTCTGCCTACCTGCCCTAAGCCCTAAAATGCAGGCCCTTCTGCAGTCTATTCTACCTGCCCAGCTCTATATACTATCCCAACCCCCTATCCTGATCCTTAAAAACTGAACCCTTAGCCCCAAACCCCCCCCTCCTTGAGCCCTAAAACCAGCTCCCATACCCTAAAACCTACCCCAACTCCCCCTGCCCCAGCCAAGCTGCCCCCTCTGCCTGAAAACTGCCTCTTTCTTGTCCTCTGCCCTGAGCCCTAAAACTCTCGACCCCAGCCCTAAAAACTACCCCGACCCTCCGCGCCCTGAAAACTACTTCCCAACCCATACAAACTACCCCCACCCCACTAAAATCCTTCTTACCTCACTGTGAAGGATCCTTTACCAATCCTTCGCCTTCCTACTTCCGCCAGCAAGCCAGAAACTAAACTGCACATATGCCTCAAACACACATATGCATGGTTAAGGCTAACATGGTTACGCTTGCAATGTCAGAACAGGCGTAACAACGGTGTTCCGACTGCATCCCGGTGTGGTTTATTATCCAACTCGACGATCTATATTTCATTGTGTTAAGATGGATGAAAGGGTGAATAAACACCTAGAATTCAAACCTATATAACCTTTGGGTTATGCACATATCTCGACAAAGGATGTTTTTTTCCACTTGAGTTACTACTTGAGTTGAGCTTTATTATTCGAGATTATCTTTGACAAGACCTGTTGTAGAGGGTACATTGTTACTTCTGACTACTTAGCCATTCAACGTATGCCTTGGCTGCTGAGACGACCATCACGCTTGACTACCTTCTTTGCGTACCCGCAATTACTATACGTAACATATAATAATTTCCCAAATAAAAAGATGTCGACATTAAAAAACAGAACTGTTCGTTTAGATTTGACTAAGCAAAGAATGTCACTTTTGTTTTGCATGTTTTTTTACATATTCTTTGTATTGCAGTCAGCCTTGTAATACCCCGGGTGCGGGGAGGGCACTAGTAGCCTAGGGGAGGACCAAGGGCAATCCCTGGGACGTGTGGTCGGGGCTGCAACTGTCTTCCAGGGGCTAGTGGCAAGGACAGTGGAGCTGCAATAAGGGACGTCTACTCAGGTGCTCCGTACGTGCCTTCAGCCACATGTGCACCCTTTATTATATACACCCCAGTCCGCGTCTGGCCCAGGGAGCTGAGTGCACTACAAAGTATTGCTGTGGCAGGGTGGCTCACTACAAGCCTCAATGTGACGAAAAAATGACCAAAGGTTGCCCTAATTAATTGTCTTTGATTCAGGATCCTGCTCCCGCCAAATTAACTAAAATGAGAAGGTCAGACGAACTAGGAGAGAGACAAGATTTACAATTGTAGTGCCCTCTGTAGAAGCCGACCGCCTGCGGACGATTTAAGAGATTTAAGAGCAATCAGGTTCCTGGGAAGTTCCAGTTGCTT
Organism: Lissotriton vulgaris; assembly: GCF_964263255.1. Lineage (NCBI taxonomy): Eukaryota > Metazoa > Chordata > Amphibia > Caudata > Salamandridae > Lissotriton > Lissotriton vulgaris. The sequence continues at coordinate 17,524 of NW_028248082.1, read as the reverse complement.
GAGGGAGAATAGGTCATATGTTGCCACCTCTGAAAGGCAGGGAGGTTCAGGAGAGCCTCTGACAGCCAACAGGCTGAGGCAGAGTCGGTCACATGCTGTCAGCCTCTAAAAGGCTGGCTGGGCTGGGGAAGTGAGTTTCTCATTTTATCAGCTTTGAATATTGTCAGTTTCTGGAAATTCACTAGGGCAAATGACAGAGTGGGTTATACACTGTCAGCTTATGACAGGCTAGTAGATATAGGGTAATGCCTTTTAGCAAATAAGATCACCTGATATGTCTTAACCCCTTCATTGCCCGGCCTTTCCCCCGTGCTAAGCCTTTTTTTGGCTATTTGGGGTAGTGCGTGCTTAGGCCCTTGTAACTTTCTGACCACATAAGGTATCCACGCCAATTGTGCGTCTTTTTCTTCCAACATCATGGGGATTCTAAAGGTACCCAGGTTTATGGATTCCCCTGGAGGGGTTCCAGAAATTAGCCAAAATATATCAAAATTTTGTTTTTTTGAGGAAAAATGAGAAAAAGGGCTGCAAATGAAAGCGTTTAGGTTTTTCCCCGCAAGTGGTATCAAAAAATGTTTTGTGGGCCTGAAATCACCATTTGCTCAGCTTTTAGGCAATGACAGACTTTCTTCAGAAAACCAACATTTTTTACACAGTTTTGGCATTTTTCTGGGACATAGCCTATTTTTGCTATCTTTTGTGCTTTCAACCTCCTTCCCGTTAATGGTAGAAATGGGTAAGAAAGTAATAATGTATCCTGAAAAGCTATACATTTTAAAAAAGTAGACAACTTTTTAAATTCATCAAAGGGCCATTTGTGTATATCCATCAAGGTTTCTTTATAGAAACTAACAGTTAAATATAGGAAAAATTAAAAATTTGTAAAAAAAACCTTCCTTTTGTGTCAATGTTTTCACCTGTAAATTCTTCTAATTATGACAACTCTTTTAAAGCAATATACCGTTACATCTGCTGGACATTAGTGGTTGTGTGGATATATAGGACTTATAGGTTCACCAAGAACCTGACGAAGCCAGAGTCAAAAACTGAGCAGCAATTTGCAATGGCTTTTTATTATGTACCGGGTATATAGCAATAATTGTGGGAAAATGTATACATGGAAAAATCGGTATGAAAGACACCTATGCATTTCTGAAATGGGAACAAAATATAGAGTTTAGAAACAGTAGATATTTGTACATTTCCAGAATTCGGAATACTCATACTGGCATGAGAATTATCAGTAATTTTTCAAAATGACTTCTTTTTTACACAATGTCTTTCATTTGGAAGGTAGAAATGCATCAAAAGTCAATAGGTAATAACAGTTGCTTTACAAATATGAATTACCCCAAGTCTTCCAATAAAAATGACACCTCACTTGTGTGGGTAGGTATAGTGCCGACGACAGGAAACGGCAATGTGAACACACCCCAATTTCACAGTGAAAAATAATCCCTTTTTTGGCAAAGTGCCTAGCTGTAGTTTTCGAACCCTAGCTTTGCCGGCACCTAGGGAAACCTATCAAACCTATACATTTTTAAAAACTAGACATGCAGGGGAATCCAGTATGGAGTGACTTGACTGCCTTCCACAACGTTCTGTTACCAAGAATCCCATGCAAAACCTAACAAATTGTCACAAAAAAAACACATTTTCCCCACATTTCTGTAGTGGAAAGTTCTGGAATCCGTGTGGATCCACAAATGTCCACCACGCCGTGTTCCCAAAGGTCTTCCAAGAAAAATGATACCTCACGTGTGAGGGCCTCCCTAGTGCCTGCGACAGGAAGCAGCACAAAATGTAACATGGACACATCTCAATTTTGCAGTGAAAAATAACTTTTTTTGGGCAAAGTGCCTAGCTGTAGTTTTTGAACCATAGGTCTGCTGGCACCTGGGGAAACCTAGCAAACCTATACATTTTAGAAAACTAGACACCCAGGGGAATCCAGCATGGGGTGACTTGATTGCTTCCCACCAGGTTCTGTTGCTCAGAATCCCTTGCAAATCTAAAAGATTGTCCAAAAAACACATTTCCCCCACATTTCTGTGGTGGAAAGTTCTGGAATCTACGTGGATCCACACATTTCCACCAACCCCGTGTTCCCCAAAGTCTTCTGAGAAAAATGGTACTTCACTTGTGTGGGTCAGGCTAGTGACCGTGACAGGAAACGGAGCAAAACGCAACGTGGACATACGTCAATTTCGCACGGAAAAATGACCCTTTTTTGGCAAAGGGCCTAGCTGTAGTTTTTGAACGATAGCTCTGCTGGCACCTAGGGAAACCTAGAAAACCTATACATTTTTGAGAACTAGACACCCAGGGGAATCCAGGATGGGGTGAAGTGACTGGCTCCCACCAGGTTCTGTTACCCAGAATCCCTTGCAAACCTAAAACAGTGTCAAAAAATACTATTTCCTCACATTTCTGTGGTGGAGAGTTCTGAAATCTACATGGATCCACACATTTTTTTCCACCCAGGGTTCCCCCAGGTCTCCCAATAAAAATGGTACCTCACTTGCATGGGTGGGTCAAGGACCCGCGATAGGCAAGGGCCCTAAAGCCTATTGAGACGGCATCAAAATTATCTATCACAAACCACCCTAGTTTTGCATGGGGGGTCCTATGAATTTTTGGCCCGGGGCTCGGCAGCCATCTAAGGAAAACTACCTAATCCACACATTTCAGGAAACTAAACCCCCGGGGGAGTCCAGCGGTATGGCTTGTGTGGGTCCCCCATCATTCTCCTACCCAGAATCCCCATCAAACCTGAAATGTTGACGAAAAATTCACTTTTTTCTTACATTTCTGTGCGGGAAAGTTATGTAATCGTCGTGTATCCACAAATTGCCCCCCACCCAGCATTTCCCTAGGTCTCCCAATAAAAATGGTACCTCACTTGCGTGGGTGGGTCAAGGACCCGTGACATTCAAGGGCCCAAAACCTATTGAGGGGACATCAAAATGACCTATCACAAACCAACCTGGTTTTGCAAGGGGGGTCCCATGAGTTTTTGGCCTGGGGCTCGGCAGCCATCTAGGAAAACCTACACAACCTACACATTTCTGGAAACTAGACACCCGGGGGAGTTTAGTGAGGTATAGTTTGCGTGGGTCACCCATCATTCTCTTACCCAGAATCCCCTGTAAACCTCAAATGTAGCTGAAAAAGTAACTTTTTTCTCAAATGTTGGTGTGGGAAAGTTCTGGAATCTGCGTGGATCTACAAATTTTCTCCCACCCAGCGTTCCCCAAGGTCTCCCAATGAAAATGGCACCTCACTTGTGTGGGTAGGCATAGTTACTGCAACAGGAAATGATCCAAATCGTACTGTGGAGACTTCAAAATTACCTATAACAAAACTACCTGGATTAGGGGGGACCTGAGATTTTGGCCCCGGGCTCGGTGTCCATCTTGGGAAAGTACTAAACCCAAACATTTATGAAAACTAGACACCCGGGGGTGTCCAATTAGGTATGGCTTGCGTGGATCCCCCATTTTCCTACCCAGAATGCCATGAAAACCTCAAATTTAGCTGAAAAAACATATTTTCCACACATTTTTGTGTGGTATTACCATGTCAGCACAAATGTCCTACCACCCAGCGTTCCCCTTGTTCTCCCGAGTAAAATGATACCTCACTTGTGTGGGTGGGCCAAAGGCCTGTGGCTAGGAACAGCCCAAAACATAGGGATTTTGAGTATAGCACTGAAAATTCTAAGCGTTAAATTTTTTGAAAAATACGTTTTTAGTAAATTCTGCTTTTTGGCACACACACAAGTGAGGTATCATTTTACTTGGGACACTAAGGGAAACGCTGTGGGGTTGGGGGTGGGGCATTTGCGTGCCCGTTTCGGGCAGCCCCCACCCTAAACAAAATTGTGCAAAAAATATCCCTGGTGTCAAATGGGCTTTCTGCCCCCATCTTCCACCGAGGGGGCAGAAAGGCTGTAATTGCTGCGGGTGAGGCATTGTCATGCCTGTTTTGGGCAGCCCCCACTCTAATTAAAATTTGCCCAAAAAATCCCTGGTGTAGTGAGCTTTTTGCCCCCCCCGGGGGCAGATTGCGGACTCTGGCCCCATCTGCCCCCCAGGGGGGGTAGGAAGGCCGTAATGTTTGCAGGGGAGGGGGTGGAGGCATGGGCATGCCCGTTTTGGGCAGCCTCACCCTAATTAAAATTTGCCCCAAAAAATCCCTGACGACTAGTGGACTTTTTGCCCCCCCCCCCGGGGGTGCCGAATGGGGGCTAATGCTCCATCTGCCCCCCAGGGGGGCTGAAAGTCCACTAGACAGCAGGGATTTTTTTGAGCAAATTTTAATTAGGGTGGGGTGGTTGCCAAAAATGGGCATGCCAATTCCCCCACCCTAATTAAAATTTGCTCAAAAAATACCTGGCGTCTACTGGGCTTTTTGCCCCCCCCCCCCCGGGGGCTAATGCCCTCATCTGCTCCCCAGGGGAGCAGAAAGGCTGTAATTTTTGTGTGGGAGGGTTGCCCCATCTTCCCCCAGGGGCGGTCCAAAGACTGACTTTAGCCTATTTCTTTATGGGGGAGCATGGGCCCTTGCCCAAGGGGCCGCTCCCCCTCCCTGATGTCTATGGGGTGTAAGGCTGCTTGGGGATCACCCTCCTGGGGTAATCCCCAAGTAGGGATCCACTGATGAGGGGTACTATTGGAAAGGGGAGATTCTCTCCTTTGGAATGATACCTCTCCCATCTTTCTACGTGCCCGGGGGGCTGAGATAGCCCCCTGAGCACAGAAATAGAAGCTCTTCTCCAGCTCCCAAGGTCACAGGGGTGAAATAGAAATCCCTCTGCTGTCTGCAGCAGAGGGATTTCATGCCCCTGGCCTCATGACGGAATGGTTCCGTCATGAGCACAAGGGCACCGATGCTCATGACGGAACCATTCCGTCATGAGCATCGAAGGGGTTAAAGACTTCCCAATCACAATTGTCATATGCAAAGGCTTGCCTGACATTGGCTAACCCTGCACCAAACCTATCCGGACTGTGAGAGGTGAAGCTTAATCTGACCATTTGCAATGACCTTATCCACCTTTTCCGGCTCACAACGCCTCTTAATTTGTGACTGAACTTTTCCACCCTAGGCAAACTTTCAGAAACTCAAAATCACCTGATGTGGATGATATGTCCAAATCCTACTGATTAATAGTCCGAACTGCATTCCATAGACCAGCTTTGCATTTAATACTTGCATACAATGTTCCCTCTAATTTTTTTCCTCTGTGTGCGGCAGTGTAGGTGTTCTGTGCACTGCAGCCAAGGCTATGTGCGCCAGGAACCAAGCCGCATTTGTGGGTACAGCGCTAAATTTCACTCCAAATTTTAGCGTAAAAAAGTGAAAAGACTGTGCATTTCCACACATACAGCACCACGTTAAGGGTCTTAAGACAGGTTTGTAATTTGGATACATATGCCATGACATGAATTGGTTACACAGGCAAGTACACGTCGGGTTTAAAAAAGCACGAGACTCCAATGGTGGTACCATCATAAGATTTTACTGCTATAGGTGTAATGGTACTTGTTGTATTATAATTCTGGATGCAGAGACAGAAAGAAGCAGCAAAATATCAGCTGGTTGGCACACTAGGCGAAGCAGAGATTTCTAACTTATGTGTTACTTAAGAAATGCAGAACGTCCAAAAGCACAATGTGTAAGGCGTGATGGTGCTCAAACCTGTCCAGGCCGCCCGCTCTGTCAGGTGGCACAGGAGCTAAATTATTGGCCACGCTGGCAAATTATTTCTAAGCAGCCCGGGACTGCCGATCGGAGTCCACTGGGCGAGGGAGAGTGCATTGCTGCATCATGCAGTTAGGAGACAGCAGTGAGATGGCCAGTCGTCACCTTTGGAGAGTCACGCTGCAGAGGGGAAGAAGAAGAGGAATCACAGAACGAACACAGTAAGTATAACCACCAGTCACCGCCAGTCACAGTATACCAGTCACAATCAAATTGATTTAATTTTAGGAAAGCGCATGATATGCTTTCTCTGGAAGTTCCCGCCTGCCTTTTGAGGAACGTCAAAGCAGTAAGCCATACACAGGGTATGGTAGTACGCCCTACTTGCTATAGCTGCTGTAAACTTTAGAACACAAGTTGATGAATTACCTGGTTTGTATTCTAGCACGAAACTTAACATTTAGCTGAATACACCCGCCTTTGACAGAATTACTGAATAGCATCATCCACAGTAAATAATGAGACATAACTATGAATTAAGTGTTGGGCAAATAACACATTGTTTTTCTTATTGTGGTGCTGGCTGCAGGCACAGTGGCAATGTACTGTGTGCGTGCTTACAGGACTTCACAATGTTGTCAGCGTCTGTGACTGAGACTATGCAGGATGTTTTCATTTTACTAGCATCACCATAGAAGGCATTAATGCTGCTTGGGCTGGTGGCTGGGCCCCCATAGAACAGCATGCAAGGAGCCCCGTAAGAAGCAAAAACTGCTGTGTGCCAGAGCGAGAAACCATGAGGAGAACTGCCTGTGGCTCTCCATGAGCTCTGACACATCTTTAAATTGCAGCTATAGACTTTTTCCTTCCTCCCTGGCTGAAGCAACAAAACACACCGCAGCTCAAGACTGAAAGCAAAGCTGCTCTCAGACACTGGTGGGAAGCAGCAGTCAGGTAACTCACCGTAGGGTTGATACCTTTTCCAGTGAAAATTTGGCCATTAGTTGTTATTCAAAGAATCTGCAAAGGCCTGGATCTGATACTAAATAGGACTGAATACAAAATTGAATTTATTAATTGGAATGTGCCTTTTCAGCATGTGTTTACTTTAAGTGTTAGTCACTCATAGATCACCCCAGAACACTTTTAAAACTGCTTTCTATTTATATTTGTTCTTTGTAGTATGTACAGATAAAATGTAATAATTGCAGCTTTAAGTGATTTTGCTTATTTGTGTACTGTCTGCAACATCAAAATACCTTCCCTGTGTTCATTTGATTTCAGCATGATGTGCTTAGCTGTATTATGGTGCAATAAAGTGCAAAGGCATGGGGTATGCGATGTTTTAGGAATATTTCTTTACTTTTATATCTTCTGGGCACACAACGCATACCCGTATCCTAACTTTCCATTTCCGGGGGTTTGAAGCAGTTTCAAAATATTGTAGGTTTTATTGATCAAAAGGGTGTAACTGTTAATGAAAGGGTCTGGCAACGATGCATTTGAGGAGTTTCTCTTAACAAATGCCGTTAGTCACTTTTCAGATCTTTAAAACCAATATCTAGGATACAATCATTGTAGTAGTGTGGCTCACTGGTTAGAGGCGGCAGACCCGAGAGCAGAGGACGGCCCGGGACCAGGGTTCGATTCCCGGCGCGGCAGGTTTCTGGACCAGGGTCAGCGGACTCGATAATTCTCTCGCCTCGGTGCCCACTCTGATCAGCGATCACACTCGGCAACTCTGGGCATTAGCTTGCCTCATCTTCACTAACGGCCCCACCAGACTGCCGGGGATGCCTGGTCTCACCCTGGAGATACCCATTAAGGGACCATCTGTCAGGGAAGCCAGGAAGGGTTTCGCAGCGCTCGAAGCGCCTTGGGACCCTACGGGTAAGTAGTGCGCTATATAAATGCCTATACATTTACAATCATTAAAGTTTAATTTTGTACAGCAGTAAACACTACATTTCTGCCATTTATAAGGTATGAAATAGTAGTTGTTACAATAACATAGTTTAGGGTACTCACATCGAAAAGATGTGAGGATAAGTCTGCTTTACCCAGTTTTAAATTCTAAAACATCAAACTAGCTAGCGACAAGCGTTCAGCACACCCGCCACCTTCCGTGGCCTATTTATGATGACATTTTTCAAAAACAGAACCTATATTAATAATACTTGGCAAAATTATTCTAATACTTGTAGCAATTAGGCACATTCATACATTTGTACCCTGTGGTTTAAAAGAAAATAATAAGTGGGAGGGACAACTTGAAAAAAGTGAAGCTTTACACACTTTTGTTCTTTTTTGTTTTGTTTTATGTAGCGCAAACTCCACCCGGAGGGGTCAGAGCACTTTACATGAGCACCAGTTACGTTATAGACTTACACATTAATTTTTTTTTGTTAAGTGATTTGCCCAGAAATTTAAAACTCACATGTAAAAAACTGATTACGCTGACCGCTATGGTTGCAGGGCTGGGCAGCACTGACTAGGACTGCTGAAACTTTTAAAACTCTTCCTCTGGGTACTGGCGGGGCCAGAGTTATGAGAGGCCTCAGGCACCAAATAAACTCCGGCAGCCGTGTTCAGCCCATACTCATGTGGCATTACCATATCGGGCAGCAGGCACCACCAGCTGAGACTGTCCAGCAGCTTCAGTGGCGGCACTCACTGGAGTGCCAAATACATAGCTGCCAAGGTTTCAGATTGTTATGTGTGACCTTTCCATAATTGCAGTGTAATTATGAGTGACATTTCAACGACTATGAGTGACACTTTCTCACAAGCAAATTAAAGCCATGGAGATGAGGGAAACCTAGAACTATCAGAAATTACACCCATTTGAGCGACAATAAATTCTAAGAAGATCTTAAAACTACTGTAAAGCACCAGAAATCAGGAGAGCGTGGCACGCATTACAGCCTGCCGGTATGCTGTATTAGACTTCACTATAGCACTGCTTCTTCAACCCTAACAATAATGATTACCGAGCCCTGCTGAGCGGTGCCTGCCCCGGTCGGTACACTGCTACATGCTGCACCAGAACACACCAGCAGGCTCTGCACTTCACAGAGCCACTACAAGCACCAGGCTCTTAACTAAGTGGCGCCAGTTGGACCGGCACCTATTTGGTCACTAGTGCTGTAGTTATGGTCTGCTCGGACTATGGCTGCCTGATGCTGATGAAAGATGTGTTGAAGTTCTTTCATTATTTATGTTACAGTGGCCTTGAGAGGTAGATTGTTGCTGTGTGGGCGTTTTAGCTTACAAATTAATACTTTTTGTATCTTGCAACAGACTCACTGATACCGGATCTTAGCAAAAGCAAAACAAAGAGCGAGCAGTGTTCATAGGAACAATGATTTTCATAATAAACTCCCCGATTCTGACACATGATTACGAGCATTCAGGCTGGAGGTCAGAGAACGAAGTTTCAAAGGTGAAATTACCGTACACAGCGCCATCGACTTGGGGATATATAAACAGTCAGCTAAGTAGGAAGAGACTCGAGGCTGCTCATCCAGCGCTTTTTTAGTTAACGGCAGAAGAAAATTACCGTTACCAAGTTTTTGGGTCTCTTTCATGTCGAATTTCGTTTTTTGCAATAATAGAGCAAGCCTGAGGGCTGATTGTGGGCCATTGTGAAAATATTCCTGTTAATTGCAGCGCAGTAGGGTGCTGCAATTAACAGGAAAACTTTCACAAGTGCCCACAATCGGCCCTCAGCCGAGCTCCATTAGGAGAAGAAATGCAACAATCCCAAAAGCACGACGTGCACTTTACACGTCGTGCTTATTAACTTGATGCGGCTTTTCTTAATGGAGCTGGGCTGAGGGTTGATTGTGGGCACTTGTGAAAGTACTCCTGCTAATTGCAGCACCCTACTGTGCTGCAATTAACAGGAATTTTTCACAATGGCCCACAATCAACTAATATTACCGATTTTCGCGCCGCTCCCGTTTTAAAAGCGGCGGCGCGATTGTTCTCTCGGTATGTGCGCGCTTCACTAAGACCAGTGCGCGCTCGGGGTCACTGAAGTGCGCTGCCGCGCACGCGCGCAGGTTGCAGGGAACACTGCTTGCATAGTATATGCATACGTATGTAGTGCTTACAACCCCTAACGAGGCATCCCAAAAGGATTAGTGGTGGATTAATATAGTTAAATATGAGTATAATATTAGTTTGAGTGGAGGACATGTAGGTAATAACTGGATTGAATAACGAAATGAAAGGTTGGAAGAGGGGAAGTGGGAAGAACACCAAAGTGTTAATTGAGAGATCATAGTAGTAAGTTTAGGTCTATGACAAGTTAAAGAGATATGGAGGAGGTAGGAGCCTGTAGAAATGTATTAGGGAGAAATAATCAGTAGAAACATTAGGTTTGGGATGAGGCAAAGGAGAGATGACATGATGGAGAATTTAGTAGGGTTGTTTGGGAGATCCTAGTAGTATACTGATGTTTGGGGTGAGCCAGGAGGTGTAGAGGAGGAAGCAGTCTAGGAAGGATTATTTTGGAGAACATAGTAAAAGAAAGGTTTTGGCACAAGAAATAGTGAAGATAGAGCATACATTGATAGAGGTGTAGGGTGATGGTAGGACAATGTAAAGCTTTCGAGAGAGTCCTTGTTTTGTATGCAATAGGAATAAAATAATAAATATATAGATACATGATTACATGATAAGAGAATATATGTGTAAGGAATATAATATATTGAGATGTGTGTATTTTGTTTTTGTGGAGTAGTGAGGGGAAATATTGACATAGTGGTTTTCTGTGAATGTTTTGTATGTGCAGTACTGCTAGTGAATAGTATTTAACCCCTTCCACAATGATGACGAGCTGGGCTCGTCATGGCGTAGCCTCCTCGCACGCTGATGACGAGCCCAGCTCGTCACGTAACATGCGTTTTAGAAAATCTCAGCGTGCGAGCGGAATTCCGCTAGCGCGCATGAGGTTTAATGGTACAGGGGTGGTGATGTGTTTTGATGAAGAGTATGTGGTGTGGAAGAGGGGCTGGAAAAGATATGAGTGTTTGTGTTAGATTTTAGCACTGGAATAGGTGAGTGTTTTGTGTGAGAATGTAGGTGACATAGTGTTGAGGTTGGGGTTGGGGTTGAGTTGTGTGTAGGTGTGGTTTGTGAGGTTTTTACAGGGGGTCAATACACATTGAAATATGTATGAGATGTGTTTGTGGTACATCAGTTGAATGCCTTTGCTAATATTGCAATTGGAGGTTTGGTGGATGTGGAGGTGTTGCAAAGTCATTCTGTGCCCTGGGCACCCCCAACTCTTTTGCTGACTGGTACTGTGGTAACTGACTCTGACCAGAGCAATGCTGAAAACACACTTAGAAAAAAAATGAAAGCACCTACCTACACTATGGTACACTATGGGTTAGGGTACAGCTATGGTTGGCATGTCCACCCCTATAAGACCCCAGTACAAAATAAGGCGGGAGAATAGAACTGCCTTAAAGTCCTTAGTATATATTAAGACATGGCAGTTGAGAGGCCAGCAGGTTGCAGGACTGCTTTTGAAATGCAAATGGTACCCAAACCGAACCTTGGTGTTTGAGGCACTGAAAAGTTAATAAAATCCAATGTTTTGGTACATCAGGTACCCTCATGGTCTCCCCTAGGTGTCCCAGGGGTGGTGGGTCAGGTGCGTATAAGGAGAACCCTTAAACAATTATTTTTATATGCCCTGGGGTTAGTGAAATAGCACATTTCACTTCCCACGTTGTTCTTCAGTGCTTCCCAAAATCAACTTTTGTACTAGGAGTACTGTCAATTGAGGATATATTCAGAACCCCTAAAGTCTCTCCTAGATGTTTCAGGAGTGGGCAGGGGATTTTGTAGATATAGGCATGGTCCTCATAAAAGATGTTTTATAAGCCCTGGTTTTGGAGAAATTGCCAAGTTCATTTTCCCCATTGCAGATCCCCAGCCACATAGATGAATCATAAAAATACCACCGAAGGGCTTCCCATAACGGTATTAAGACATCCACCAATATGCTATTTTTGAATTTCTCCTAAAATGTACAGACAAGAAGTTGTAAGGCGTTCTTGTCTGTAAGCCAAAATTCCGCCTTACAGTAAGCTGTCCGGATTGTTCAGAGATATGTGTGAGAGCCAGGCTGCTTTGATGAGGTGATTAGGAACCCCTGGGGTTAGACTGCCATTCTGGGAGGGCAGAGTTCTGCTACATAGGAATATCAGAGCCAGGGGGTGGGCTTAGGGTGGGGGGTGTAAACAGTAATCTTCAATAGAAGAGGGAGACAGACATGAGAAGACAGTTTCATTTACACTTCTCTTTGAACCTAGCCAGATGGCATGATTAAGGAAGGAATGAGCAGATGTAGGGGGAGGGACAGTATTGAAATGAACTATCCTGATGGAGGGCTTAGCATCTATAGTCTCCATCCTGGAAAATCCGCCATGATGAATTTTGGAGAAATGGTGCTCTCTGAGAAAAAAACTAGTGCCACCCTTTGGAGGATGTGGCTATACCCTTGGGTGTTGCCCTGCACTTCATTGGACAGTAGTGCCCTCCTGCTTGACCCAGAAATCTCGGAATAGGAATCTGAGAGTTGCAGAGTCTCTCAGATCTGCTGCTTGACACTTAAGGAAATAGAAGAGTCCATGCTGATAAGTTTGATTTGCACCAACCAAGCCCTGCACTCTGAAGAATGCGTCTAATGCACAATCTAGAACTACATCTCTATGGACCTACCTTTCTTCAAAAGGACTAAAGAGTGAACTCCCTGTAAGCTATAGGTTAACAGAGTTCACCTGGAACATCACCACTAAAACTCCTCAGACTGGAGCACTACCAATGGATTTGTAAGGGTTATGTCCACGTGGATTGTACGAACTGAAGTACCAAATTTTCAAGGACCACCTTGGAGCTTGCACACCCTTGGAGCACATTTTGGACACATTGGGACCCGTTGGGGAACTACAGGATGCAAGAAGTTTGGAAAAAAGCTTCATAAGTGGACCGACTCAACCTGGCCAGCCAAGCCGGTGACACTCAACTGCAAGCCGGCCAGGTCCGTCCTGCTGAAAAGCTCCAGAGGTCCGACTTCCAGAGTCTGACTGGGAGTATGCTGAAACCCAAGCCAGCAAACCCTCACGCAGCCGGCCTGGTGAAGAGCTTTAAGGGATCTCCGAAGCAAAAGTTCTCTAAAAGTTTCTAAGCCTGTGCATAGGAGGAGTGTCCAGGACCAACTGCGAGAGTCAAGCCGCCCACCTTCAACAATGTCCCGGCCTGGATCTCTGGTTCATCCAGCTGGAAAGCTCCAGAGGACTGACTTCCATATGTTGGACTGGGAGTTCGTGGCAAAGTAAGCTGGCGAACCCTCACAGAATCTGGACTGGCTGAGAGCTTCGAGGGACGTCGGGAAGAAAAGCTCCAGAAAAGTTCCCAAGTCAGAAGGTGAAAACTTTAACCGAAACCTACCGTGAGGGGTAGCTGTGCTGGGCTCCATCGCGGTTGGCGTGAAACTTTGACGTTGTCCCGGTCAGGCGATATATGTTTCTATGTGCTATATAATGCTAAATCTTTGAAAATTCATATCTCCAGTTCCCTATATTGGATTCTTTCCATTTTGGGGTCATTTTAAAGATAACAATATTTCCTAATTGTATAAATTGGTGTCAGCATTTTATTGTGTGGTGTGTCTTAACTATTTACTGAATTGGTGCTTTTAAGTTCTTGATATACCTGTCTTTGAAGTTAAGCCTGCCTGCTTGCAGCCAAGCTATCAAGGACTGAGCATGGGAATAATTTTCTAAGACCTATTGTGAGCTCTAGACTGTGTTAGTTGCCTTATTTCCAGTGACAGATGTATATTTGGCACTACTAATAACCTATTTTCCAACAAGAGGGCTTAAGGTGGTAGCTTGCAAGTGGAAATTGGGAGCATCTCTGGCCCTAGTCCAGACCCAAAAAGGCAGCTGCCTTTGTCCTCTCTACACAGTCCAAACAGGCAAGGGCCCTTGTCATCTGCACCCAGCCCAAGAGGCAACTGCCTTTGTCTTCTAAGCTCTTAGCCTTGACGCATGGCCTGAGACGCCCTGAGCCCTATGCTTAAAATTGCCGATGGAACCCTAACCAATCAGAATCCTAACCCTAAACCCTAGAGTCAATGGGAGACCTGGCCTTATTAACCAATCACAGGCCGAGCAGCATTCAAAGCTAAAGACCTCTTCCCCAAGTCCAATAGGAAACCCTATAGTAGCCAATCAAACCCCTAGCCCAAACACTATGCAGAAACCCCTTTTACAACAAGAACCACATTCAACAGTACTCAGCACTTGTAGACCACACAGCACCAAGCTTTCAGTTGACATCTATAAAATTATTACACCACATCCATGCCATCTGCGCACACTCATAAGCACGATTCACATCAGACTGGAAGTTGAATAGTAGTACAGTATTTACACTACTAGGATTTTGGGACCTCCTCTGCTACTTAAGCAAAAGCGTGAAAGGTAAACCTGACATAATACTGACTATATCCGAGGATGTTAGTAAAGTTTGTCCAGGGATACTGGCCTTTCACAGACATATATGCTTGACATGTTATTCACTGTACTCAAACCCTAATGGCTTTCTGCCAGAGAAGCCCGGAGAAACAACATTCAACAAGAGTTGTAATATGGGGGCATATGCACAAGGAGGTAACGCCACCAAAATGTCACTTTTTCCGATGTTCTGGTGGGATTAAATCCTTTGCGTTATTTACAAGGCAGCAATAAGCCACCTAATGTGGTTTAAAGCCGCCTTGTAAATAATGCTTATTCATGCAGCACTTAGCGTTAAAGGGGCGTGCAATGGTTGTTGCTGTGGGCATTCTGCCGAAACACCCATTGCTTTTTTACACTGCCCTATATTTACAATGTGTGAGGCAGCGCAAAAGATATCACCATGGAATACTTGCTCTTTTCATGTGTGCTGTATTCTTTAGCACACACAGAAACAGCAAATCGCTTGTTAAGATTGCTTATGTGAAGGAATGTTTCCCTTCCCGCACATAAACAATCACCCCTGCAGCAAAGGTACCTTTCAGCATGGGGCAATGGAGCCTGCACTGGTGCTAGGAAGCTGATACAGTGCCATTGCTAGGGGAAATGCAGGGATACGCCGCATTCTTATGAATATGGTGCATCCTTGCATTTTGAAACTCATGGAGTGCAGCGTTACCAATTTTGGCGTAACAACGCACTCCGCCAGTTTCTAGTAAATATGCCCCAATGACTTCCGGCCAGGGCATTACAATCTAACAGAAAGGCTATGTAGAACGGAAAAACTGTCAGGCACAGTCAATTGACCTTGAAAACGTAAATAGCAGGCCGAATTAACTAAGGGGCGGTACTCAACTCAGAAAAATGTAGCAAGTCAAAAGATTGGTAGAAAGATGTTGCTGGTTTTCACTGGCAACAAAAGTGACAGTGTAATATTCTTGTCATTGTTCGTTTTGTAGTGTGCGTCCTTGTGCAGCCATAACAGTACAGCCAGTGCTTCATTTGAGTCGGTGCTTGCCAGTGGGGGCCAGCAGCACTTATGTTTGGGAACTTATTTTACCCCATCAGATATTTACAGATAGCAAGAAAGAAAAATACAGAAAGTGGAAAGATGAAGGAAACGAAAGACAGAGAAGACATTAGAAAAGAAGAATATAAACTTACATGAGTGAACGAAAGAGGAAAGGAATTTCTGAGACTAGATGAAAGAAGCATGAGGTGAATTCAAACTCCACAGCTTTCGTACTGACATTTAAATTGCACCAACCTCGGGCTTCTGTGGAGGATTTTGGGCACAGGCACTCATTTATTTGCAAATTAGGCACTGGCAACAGTCCTGTTCCCCCACTATTTGGAAGACTGAAGTAGGAACGATCAGATTGCTGATGGACTGAGCTCACACCTACTCTACTTTCACGATTGAGTCTATACTCCGTAACTCACATATGCACCAACAGACCGAGAAATCCAGCACACAATGGAAAAGCAGCTACGGAATCCACCTCAACCCTACAATGTAGAAACAGTACAGATTTGGGAAGCCTTGTATAGGTATATTTTTTCAAAAAAGGTGAAAGCCAAGCATGTAAAAGCCACAACCTTCTTCTTTACTCCATCATACCACACAATTAAGTACTCTTACCACACATATCATATTTCTTTTTTATATATAAATATCAGCAGGTCAAACATAGATTTTTATAATAAGAAACATGCATGGTATTTATCAGAACATGCAGATTTTGGTGAGGTGAGTACCACAATTGGCATGTTACTTTTCAAAAAGTCACCAGATACATTTCTGCACAGCGAGTCAGACTTTCTCAGATGCGATGAATTTCAAACCATCATCCAGGCTGGTAAACATCACATCAATTACTGGTTTGGATATCTGGCAAGCTACACCAGGATATACTAATATAACAATGAGCTATGAAAATAATATCTAAATTTGTAATATTTATTAGAAAGCATAAAGGTATAGTGGCACATTGTAAGCTACATCCACATGCTGAAATAAAGACTTTGGATAAAATATTTTACCTGATCAGTCTGCAGCCAAAAGAATGCAACAAAAAGAAGAAAGCCACTTGTGAGCCAATGCATTTCGACCTGACTGTGAATCTTCCTCCTATGAATTCCTCACCAGCCTGTTTAGCTGGGAATTTATAAATCAGCAGCTTTTGAAGAACAAGCCTAACTGCCTGGAAAATAAACAAAAACAGGTACATCCCACAAAAGAATACTAACAGGGTTCAAAGTGAATCACTGAACAAATCAGCAAGGTTCGTTTTGTTGAAGGGTGATTTGTATTTCAGTGATGTTAGTCAGTCTTTGATAAAACAGGACAGTGACACTGTCCCACAATGCGCTAGAGGAACAAAACAAAACCTGAGGTCCCCCCTGCAGACTACATGGAGGGGGACCCTTCCAGACTCAGTCTGGAGCTCTAAGGTCAATGTACTCTGCTGAGGGGGCGCCTGGAGCTAGGGCCCCTCTGCACTGCATGGACAGCGTGGGCAGCGGGGGCCTTTGTTGCCCCACTGTCACAATACACAATCCTAGTCTGTGTACAAACTGAATAAAATAGAGATCAACGTCAGAGGACAAATTAGGCAGGACATGTAGGCAGCAACATGCCCAACATTTTTTTATGTAACAAAAACAGTTACCATACTTTTTTTAATAAAAGACAACCATCCTGCAACTGCTAATTGAGGTAGTTGAAATGCCTCAGCTGAAATGGAAGACAGGGATTATCCTGGTCTGTAAAATCGAGGGAAAGACCGCCAGCTAAACCACAGACAAGCCTTCCTGCCAGGGTGCTTGCTGCCTCAAAGAAATGTAAATGTTTCCAATGAATTAATTCATAAACGTAAAAGCTGCTTGGAAGCCAGCATTCACTCTAATTTATGGAGTGAACTGAAGCTTCAAGAAGACAGAAATGTCTTCTTTTGCAGAGGTATTGTGAGGATTTTACCAGGCAAGTGCTGAAGTACAAGTTTTTATTGGAAGGAAGCAGGTCAGTGCCATCTCTCTTTGCTGCCAGTCTTCCGTTGGGACCACCAGGCAACTCCTACCTCAATAGCAGGCAGACTCACCAGCAGGCAGACTTTGCCTGCCTCAACTCCTTGTGCCCCTGCACTCCAGGCCCACGTTCCAGTGCCTCAGGCACCACCTTTCCCTCCTCGCTGTTGCTCACTTGTGCTGTTTTTTCCATGTTTCTTGCCTCCCCAGTGCCCCTTCCTTCTCCTGACCGATTTAGTAAAAGCCACAGCACA
>NW_028248081.1:0-51444 GCF_964263255.1 Lissotriton vulgaris | reverse complement strand
CCGGAAAATTTCCTTAGGGGAATTTTCTACAGTACAGATCTTTTTTTCATAGAAGATAGCTTGTGCAGATTTTATTTCTTCCTTATTTTTCCTTATTGCCTCACGATAGCTAGCTTTATTCTTTTCTGTGGAATTCAGTCTCCAGTTCCTTTCCAGCTTCCTACAGTATTGTTTACGCTCTTTAAGTTTAGGGGAAAACCATGGTGCGGGCCGACGGTTTGATCTCTTGTGAGTGGTTCTGATGGGGACTAGAGTATCTAAGGAGTTTGAGATCCAGAGGTTAAAGTTGAGGTTTGCCCTATCTGGGTCTGTAGTAAAAGGTGGTAGGGTGTTCTCTAGGAGGCTGGACGATTGACCTGCACAGAGATTCAGCCCGTTCCTATTATGTGATTTTGCAACGTTCAGAGTGAACGTGCTTCCGGATGAGAGCCAAGTAAGTGGAATTAGAGAGTGGTCGGTCCAAGGAAGAGATATCGGGGGACAAGTGTGGCCATCTTGCATGGTGCCCTCTAGCGCACCCCCTAAAACACTGTTCTAATTAGCTCTCAGGGAGCTGCTATGTCCCTTGGAGAAGGAGACATCTCATAGGATCTCATCAAGGAGTCCAAAGATAGCATAATGCTGAGTTATCACCACCATTGTGGTTCCTTATTTTTAAGGCCCTGCAAGGAATCTGCTGGCACATGCATCAACATTTCAATTTGCGATTCCTTATTTGCGAAAAATAAGGAATCGCAAATAAATAATCACAAAATGAAATGCATCAAATTTTTCTTATTTTTTTGCGAATCGGTAAAAATCGCAATTTTTACTGATTCGCATGATTCATGCGATTCCTTGTTTGCGAATTTGCATTTTGCGATTTCGCAAATTGCGAATTCGCAAATTGATGCATTCAAATGACATCACACCCAGGAAGCCAGGAGACTAATTACACACACCTGTACCCTTGTTTGAACTAGAGGAGTGGCCGTTGGAAGTTGGAGCTCTGCTAGGAGCAACTGGAGCAGTGTGTTTGTCTGTAGCTGAAGGGGAAATGGCCTCAGAAAATGCTGGAGAAGACCTGCATGCCAGGAAAAGAAAAATTAAATTTAGTGACCAGGAGCTGGAAAAACTGATTGAGGAGGTCACTATGAGGCAGGATCAGCTTTTTGGGAAGCAATCTTTGAAGGTGCCTGAAGGAGTGAAGAGAAAACTGTGGCATGCAATACAAGGTAAAGTGAATGCTGTGGAGGTTGCCCACCGGGATATTAATAATTTACAAAAATGCTGGTATGACCTGCGCAGTCGTGCTAAGGAAAGAATTGCAAACCGGATTAAGGCTGCAAAAAGGACTGGTGGTGGAACACCCAGGGACAGACCTAATACCCCCTTGAGGACATGGTGGAAGGAACCTTTGCAACTGAAGCAGTAATTCGAGTCATAGAAATTGACACCTCAGAGCATGCTGGCCCATCACAAGGTAAAAATTCATACATGTGTTTAGCTTTAAAATGTGAGTGAAAGAGACCCCTAATGATGTCCTAGCTGCTTAATAATAGTCCCCCTCAGAAACTATTTTGTTTGTTGTAAATAGCACTACATAATAACACTTTTAATGAAAGAAGTAATGCATCATGGGAGTTGTAGTCCATGTACCATCCGAAATTCAAATAGTTAGGCAATGAGTATTTCAATGAAATGTACACATCAACACTGTTCGAATAGGAGACTAGCCATGCAACATGTGCTTTGTATTCCAAATTTACTTCAGTTCATGCTACAAAAAGTGCAAAATGCAAAAGTAACATACTGTTTGCACTCTTTTAATCATAGATACGGAACATGACACTAATACAAATGAATGGGCCAAGTTACATACTCAGGAATGTCAAAACACAGAAGAATTAAATTCAGCCACTTCTTCACCCACTATACAGCCAAGAAGTCAAAGAAACAGAGTGCGCCAACTGATGCACTCAGAGAACCACAGACTGCTCAAACCCCAGCAACCCAACACACACAGCAGGGCAGGCGGAATAGGATACAACAATTTTATAGGTGCAGGGCACGTCCATCACAACATAGACCAGCAGTAGAAGATGAGAACATCGCCAGTGTTGTGGAGTTAAAACTCCTGAAAGTCCAACGCCTACAAGGGAAAGACATACGTGTTATGAAGGGCAAACTTATTCACATCAGTCATGATATTGGTGCTATACACAACAGTCTGACTCACATGACAAATTTAATAGAAATAGCTCATAGAGCATCATCTGAGAAACTTGAACGTATAGCAAAAGCTATGGAAACAATGTGTACAGCTATACAGGCACAGCAAGTAGGAAGTGCCAGTAGGCATAATAGGTCATTGACCAGCATGCAGGGTTACACCAGGGTAATGAATCATCTGTCCAGCACTACTGCACAGTTAACCAAGCATACAGTTGCCATGCAAAAGGAGATGACACAATGTTGTGGAGAGATTGCAAGAGGAATGATGACACTGAAGAATGTTGTAGATAAAATGCAAAATGATAAAGCAACTGAAAACACACTACCAGTTGTGGGTAGTGATGGATGTGCAAATGTCAGTAGCCAACTTGAACCTGCTGTTCCTGGTGGACGCCATAGCTCCAGAAAGCAAGACAATGCAAGCAGCATAACCATGGGCGATGTGAGATTTGCAGGCAAGGCATTAGGGGTGCGAGGATGCAAAAAGTAGTATGTGACTTAGGAAAATACATGGCTGAGTTTTGGAGGACGTCTGAAGATAAAAGCATTTCTATGACTGAAAAAAGTATGCAGTTTAGGTATGTATGCACAGAGCATTACATTGAAAGGAAACAAGGAGGCTCAAGTGGTTAGTGCATGGCTTGTAATTCACCAATTAGTTGAAATATTTACACATGGAAATACAGTTGAAGGCAGTACTGGGGGCGGGTGCCAGGGAAACATGTGTTGCCTGTGTTAAAAAACGAATGGTTTGGGCCCCTTGCCCACGTCACCCGCCCACTCCGCCCACTCCATGTTTACTTAGTACGAGGCCACTGTTCCGGCTTGCAGTCTATCTCGCCGCAGATTGGAACTATATCGTGTGATTCAGGCCCTCGCAGCAGCCCAGATTTATTCAGGTACGCAGTTCCTATTTTCTCCCTTCAGTTACCACTACCCTGCCTCGGCGCTTGCCGTTTACTTATACTGAGTTCATCCTGTCATGTCAGACGCTGCTTGGTCATCCACTCTAATACAGACGCCATTCGTTTTTTAACACAGGTAACACATGTTTCCCTGGCACACGCCCCCCCCTCCATGCCACCGCCACGCAGATGGTGAGACCCTTGTATTCATATGGTCTCTTTCTTATCTCTAGATACGTCGACTCTGAGGCGGTATCCAGCTTTCGGAGACCCACGCCTTTAACATTTTCAATAGTAAGTCTTGCCCTTCTTTTTGCCCTCTTTTCACCATCCCTCAGCTCCAGCCCCTCCCCCTCCTAATTCTCCCCTGCCAGCATCCGTGAATTTTATTGCGCCTTGACGCTCTCGAGGCCAACTGTGCCAGTGTCCGCCCCTTCCAAGCCTCTTCAGGTAGGCTTGGCCATTTCCTTCATGATTAGTTTTTCTACTGCCCTCCCCCCCTTTAGACTACACTACGACGCTCCTTATTTTTCACGCTCCATGCAATGCATGTACCTATCAATTGAATCTCACAGGCTCGTTCCCCTAGCCCTCCTTCCCTACCCGACTGGCTCTCCCTGGCTCAACATCCTGGCATTTACCACGGTCCTAGTGGTATCCACACGGCTCACATCTTCGTGTAGGTTTTCCCTCCCCTTCTCTTGTCCCTCATACCTACCCCTTTTTTTCCCCCCGCAGCACCATACCAACTCGACAACCCTGTCCTGAAGAAGATCTCAAACCATTGTGGATCGAAACGCCGTCGACACCACAGCGCAATTGTTTGGTGCACTTTTAGCGTTTGGCTCATAACTATGATTGAATGTGTTATCATTGACTAAAACCTTCTAATTATTGATCCACCATTGTACATAATTTTGTCACCTTGCGCCGTTCACGCTGTTCACCTTTATCACTTGCGTCGTCCCTCTTCACTTGTATATATCACCTTGTCACCAAGTGCCTTTGGGTTGTCACATGAACTTTCTTGTACAGTGCTGTCTTCAACTGTATTTCCATGTGTAAATATTTCAACTGATTGGTGAATTACAAGCCATGCACTAACCACTTGAGCCTCCTTGTTTCCTTTCAATGTAATGCTCTGTGCATACATACCTAAACTGCCTTTTTGATTGTTACCTGTTGGGACATTGTTTTTTCTGTATACTTTATACCCAGTCCCAGTGTGGTCTATGGGTCTTCCTCCTGTTCTATATCACTGAAAAAAGTAAATGCCATACAATTTACTATCAGAACAATGCATGCAGAAAGATGTCCTGAGTACCATAAAACCTTGATGAACATTGAAAAATAAATTGATTAAAGTGTTGCACAAGATTGAGTTGTGTGGTTCTTACCTCTGTTAAAAGTAATGTTGAGTTATCTCTGCCCTTCTTCTTCTCCCCTCTGCTGCGTCTAGTCCATGTAATCTTGGTTTAGGTTGTTGAGGCTGGTAGTCAATGTTAGGTAGTACATCCTCCACCTCCAGTTCTAGGCCTCTCCTAGTGGCTAAGTTGTGCAACATGGCACATGTTGCAACTATTTTACAACAAACATCTGGACGATATTGTAATGCTCCGCCTGTCTTATGTAGTATGCGAAACCTAGACTTTAGAACACCAAAAGTTCTCTCTATTACATTGCGGGTTGCTATGTGTGCATGGTTGTACCACTGTTCTTTACGGGTTGCTGGATTAAGATAGGGTGTGAGTATGAATGACCTCACAGCATATGCACTGTCACCTATGGAATGGGGGAATGAAGGATACAAATTATGAGTAAAATGGGATAGCATGGTACAGAGAGTAGTAACAATTGAATGAAATATATTTACCAAGCAAATATCCATCTCCAAAATCTCCAGCAAGCAGTCGTGTGTGGATGGCACTATGTCTAAAAATATAAGAATCATGGGCACTTCCTGTGTAACTTACAACTAAGTCAGTGATGATAGTTTTTGAATTGCAAATTGCTTGAATGTTAGGAGAATGGTAACATTTCCAGTTGCGGTAAATGTACTCATTTTCAGAAGGGGGACAAATAGGAACATGTGTGCCATCTATGCAGCCAATAACATGGGGAAAATGTGCCATGTTGTGGAAATCTAACTTTGTTTGAAGCAATTCCTGTTGTGTGCTTGGAAATGTAATGTGATGCCTTATCTTTGCAACATAGCATTGAGAAAATCATTAAAATGTGAGAGAGAACTCTGGGACACACCACCAGCAATGGCTATGACACCCTGGGCGGACCCCGAGGCAAGGAGGTGTAGGGAACACAATACCTGTACATGGGTAGGTATGGCTTGTGTCCTACGTGTATGTCTCTGCAAGATTGGGTCCAATTCATCTATCAAATCTAAAATTGAGTCAGCATTTAGCCTATAATTATCATAGATTTCTGCCTCTGTCTGGCCTAGTAAGGTGACGCGCACTCTGAAAATTCTCTCAAGAACCATCCTTCTCCTCCTTTCTGCTGCTCTAAACCTCAACCTACGTGCCACGACAATGAGTGCTGCCATTGTGAAACAGTCTTTGATGTTTTGTGGAGCCCCTTAAATGCACTCCAAATGAGTTTCACCTGCATTGATTGTTTTTGTAAAATTTACCACTTGGTCTGACTTCTTCTAAAAATAAGAATTCCAAATTGCGATTTTTTAAGGAATCGCTGATTGAGATTTTTGATGCATGCACTTTTTTTTCCCAAATTCTGCGATTCCTTCCATTTGTGATTTTTTTAAGGAATCGCAAAAAATTTGCGATTCCTTAAATTGCGAAAAAATACTTTCAACATGACGCATCCCAGAAGTTGAAATTGCATTCACAAACGGGCGAATTTTGCGATTCGCACGTTTTGCGAATGCAATTTCTAATGATGCATGTGGCTGCTATTTTCTCTGCTCCTATATTACAAGAGACAGGGTTAGACCCATATAAGTCACTGGGACCTGGGTAATTAAACGTTATAGACAGAGTGGTCCCGGACTGGGAAAGAAAAGATCTATAGCAAATAGTGGCAGACTAATACGTACATACATAAAACTAAAATGGATAATGTACAGATTTTTTATTCACAATGTACTGAAGACCATATTCAATGGCTAAACATTAGAATACATTTAGTGAAAAATTGTTTCGAATAAGTGCCCGTACACAAAGGGAGGGTAAAGGGGGGGGGGGGGGCAGGGAAAAATGGAACATGTAAATAAAAAATTGTACATACAATCTCACAATTTTTAATGAAAGAAGGGAGGGAAGAGCAATTTATACAATCGTTTTAAATTTCCCAACAAAAGATTATTTATGTGATCCCCTGATCCCAGGGTCACAAACACAGTATCAATCAGTTCAGTAGACTTTGTGGGCACCATGCTCCTAAAACAGCTGTAAGCATCATGCTAGCGGTAGAGGCTGGTGTAGTGTGGTAAATATTTAATTACCGTCCTAATTTCTATGCAGGTAAGTACTTAAAAATAAAATAACTCAATCGGAAAGAAAGACGCAGAGTCTGTGGTGTTAGAGTTCTTAGGGGTTTTATTCCTTAAAAAGGAATGGTTCTTGAACCGGATATCGGGTTCCTGACACCACTGGGGTTCAGGAAGGGATAGAGCATACTTTATTGACAATACATAACTTTTATACTTAAAGTACATAATGTTAATCAATACAGAAGGCGTAACAGCTGAGAGAAACAAGATAAGAGCACACACGTGTTAGCAATACGTAATCAGAAGGCGTGAACTAGGCGTGAACACAGAGGTGTGTGCTAGAAACGTCACATGAAAATGTCACAAGTGGGTGGGTACATAGCAGAATCTTGCAATGTCAGCAGAAATCTGAGGTCTGGATGCGCGCGCAGCTGCATGACGTGTGATTGACGTGAAGCTGGAGGGTGCAGGGGACTTGACATTTACACTAGAGGAAAGAGACGGAAGTCTGGCATGTCAGATCAACTCGTTCCTATATCATATCTGATATCTGATGTTTGGGAACCATATTATCTAGAAGGAAAGGTCTCTTGGGCAGAGGCTATCCTATACTTGACTATGAATGCGTGCATATGTGCCTACGTGTCTGAGTGTAAAGCGAGGGGGCCATGGGCCTACCATGGTAACGGGAGCTATGAATTACTTGTATGGAGACAGAAAGGCCGGGCCCTTTGCTCTGCAGCTGAGGGGTTGTTTATCTATTCTGCTGGACTGGAATGTGTTTTCGGGAAGCGGAGCTTGGCTATGGTGATAACGTGAAGGTAAAATACTGTCTTTGGCAGGCAAGCAGGCCGAGCCAGGCTCCGCTCGCCTCGCAGGGAGTAGGACAGAGTTCACGGGGGGGCATCCCACGTTGCAGTTTCAGGAGGCAGAGATGACTTTGAAAAAGAGGCTCGATGACAGAAAACAGGGCCTAGCTCGCACAGAGCCAGGAATACGTGAAAGTGCACCATACAAAGACGGTGGCAAGGCATACTTAGGAACAGAATATCCGACCCATTCAGGGTGGATCTGAAAGAGGACAAGTTAACATTGGACGCAAATGTATTTGCGTTTTCATAGCTGGCACAGGAGGGAAGTTACATGCACTTTAAGCTCGTACATGGAGACGGTGGGGTACACGTTAGGGAACATTTCTTGACCATAAAATTTATATTTCCTCATTCCCTCCTTGTTCCCTACGGACCCTTCATGATACATCAATCTTCATTAATCCATTTATCTGTGTAGTTAGTATCATCTGCTCATCCTTTTTCACATGGGATTTAGAACGTTGACTTGAATGGGGAGTGCAGGATGTGGCGCACAAGCCGCAAATCGCTGGCCCACATTGTAAACATAGACAGCAACTGAATACTATAAGTAGTATTGTTCCAAGGAGTGACAGTATTTTCCATCCCCAAGCTGAAATAGTAGTCCAGAGCCAACCGGACCAAGTACAAGTGCCTGGATTCTGATGTATCTGACTAGCTATCTTATGGAGACGTGTAATAGCCTTATATACGGACGGAGCATTATCTGGAATGAAAACACAGCAAGCTGACCCGAGGACCTTACAGGCTCCTCCTCGATCGGCTAGTATGATGTCAATAACAAGACGATTTTGAAGAACGACAAGTCTCATAGCAGACTGTTCCTCAGTCAAGTTACCTAGGGCGGAAGTAGTCTCTTTCACTACTGCTTCGAGAGTTCTGGTCAAGTGACGGATAGACTTACTATTAAAGATAGCTCCTAAATAGGGAAAGAAACCTTTATTGAAATCTGTGTACTGTTCCCATGCTGTCTCAGTATAGTCGACAATTGGGAGATCTCTTTTTGGTCTGTGAACTAGACGGGAATTTCTATGATAGTCAGGTGGAGCTAGGAAAACAGGTGGCAGTAAGAATCCAATGTAGCAGGTACCATCCCAATCTAGAGGCAAACGTATGTATGCTGTCTGGCCACAAATGAAATAGGAATGACGTGTAGCTTTGAATGTGGACTTGCCCTTATCACTAAATTCGACCACAGTAGTACATTTACTATGACCCAGGTGTACTGAACCATTCTTTCTGACACATAATTCACCTTTGACTGGTAGTACTGACATAGTGGGCAAGTCTGGTTCGGTTTCGGATTCAATATTCAGAATCATGAGGTTAAGTGTAAAATTTCCTAATCCATATACTTCATTTTCTAGATCAGTCCCTGTCCTTTTGGGAAGTCCCTCTTTGTCAGGATAACATATTCTATGCAAGACTGTGTTCAGGTTTCCCCATACCCAGTTACCCTGATAAACTACGGAATTTGAATCTAAGGAATTAATCAAACTAAACCAGGCGCCACATGAACCATTGTGTGTGAACGGGTACGGGAAGAGGGGCAGAACTCCCCTGTATTTCTGGTAAGGAGGGAGTCGGCCACATATCCAACAATTGGTAGCGTTGCTGGTCTGATGAGAGTGATGTAACATACTAATGAATGTATTGTTGCGCAGCGCAAGTCGGTAAGACAACTCGTGAGGGGGTAACTCACTGAAAGAATGCTCGGCAGTGTTATTAGAAGAAGAATGTGCACGTGTAGCAATAGGAAAATAGATATGCAAAATTACACTTGTGACAATAATCGTGAGACTTAAAGAAAACATAATCCATAAGGTAACAATACAGTAACTTTTGAGAGATTTGCAATATCGTTGCTTCTTGATCTGTTTCTCTCTATCTCTCTCTCTATTGGGGTCTAGGGGATACATGTCAGAAACTATTTAACCGATTCACCTAGGGGAGGACTTAAACAATTAAACTGTCTGACTTGCTAGACCGCAACTTTAATTTATACTCCTCTTGCAGAGTTTTCTCTACCATGGGATGTTTAGAGTCACTAGAATCTGGGCAGTCCTTTGAGGGGGTGGAAGAGTCAGTCTCTGGCAACAGTTCATTACATTTTTTAATATGACTCGTATGAATCCACCCCTTGCGGCCCTCAACCTTGATTGCAGTCCTCGTGGTCAGAAGGACGAGCTTCGGCTCCTGCCAACGGGGCTCCAGCGGACTCCTCCTATCGAAATTGCGTATCAGGACAGTATCTCCGGGACGGACATCATGTGGCTTCACATCAGTGTTGTCGGGAAAGTCTGCGGCAACCTGTGAACGACATGATTGGAGTGCAGACATCAAGGAGGCAAGGTAATCTGTCAGCATATTACAGTCAACATCGGTTATTTTCTTAGGCATGGGCGTCCCCCACATATTTGGTGGCCGGCCAAAGACCACCTCATACGGGGATAGTCCTGATCTCGAATGTGGGACCATTCTCATATAGAATAGTGCAACTGGCAGGGCGACTATCCAGTCGACCCCTTTCTCTTTACATATTTTAGCAAGACGGTTTTTCAGTGTTTGATTGTGCCTCTCTACAAGGCCAGCTGCCTCGGGATGTCGGACGCAATGAAATTTCCACTGATATCCTAGCAGGAGTGAAACCTGCTTCATGAGCTCGGATGAGAATGGCTGTCCGTTATCTGAGTACACGATACGAGGCAAGCCGTACCGTGGGAAGAATTCTCGAACCAGCTGCTTGGCAGTGGTCGGGGCAGTGTAATCTGGGACTGGATATGCTTCGGTCCAACGGGAAAGTGCACAAACAACTACGAGGACGTACTTGAATCCTCGACAACGTTCCATCTGGATATAATCCATCTGGAGGACTTCAAAAGGGTGATCGGGAGGATGAAATCCACCATGCTCTACGGGGACTCTTTTACCTGGATTGAACTGACAACAGATCATGCAAGTACGCACTTTCTGTTTTGCTGCTGCTCGTAAATGTTTGTTGAACCAGAGATTCTGTAAACTGTCTAACATAGCTTTTTCTCCCAGGTGTGCTGGACTATGTGCTGTATTTATTATGACTTGAACCATAGAGTCGGGGAGAAACCATGTAGATTTTCCCTTCGTCATCCATCCCTGATCTGTCTGGATCCCTCCTAGTTCAGTCCATTTCTTGATTTCGTCTGGAGTAGCATGTGTCTGAATATCGATTACATCTAGTGTGGGATCCCTAACTGTCATACAATGTGTCGGTACTATTGTCTTTGTCACATCAGTTGTCTGGGTGTGAGTCAATGCTGTATGTTTTGCTGTTTGGTCCGCCAGGTCGTTACCCTGGGAAATAGAGTCTGTAACTTTAGTATGTGCTTTACACTTCATGATGGATATGCCTGAAGGCAGATGTATTGCTTCTAACAGTGCTTGAATGAGGGGACCGTGTTGGATCTTGGCACCGTGAGAGGTCAAGAAACCTCGTTCTTGCCATAACACTCCGAAGTCGTGTACAACTCCGAAAGCATAACGTGAATCTGTGTATATGTTAACATTCCTGTTCTTGGCTAGTATACAGGCTCGGGTCAGAGCGATAAGCTCTGCTGCTTGAGCAGACAGTGTATCAATACGGTGTGTTTCTTTGACTTCAGTTTCAGTGGTCACTGCATATGCGGCCACTAATTCTCCTGTGCTTGTTCTCATACATGAACCGTCCACGTAAAGTGTCAGGTCTGGATTTGTCAGTGCAACATCTGTTAAGTCTCGTCGAGGCTTTGTTACTGCATTAATGATCTCTATACAATCATGCGGGGCTGAATCTGTCATAACCGAGGGTAACAATGTTGCAGGATTTAGAATGTTACAGCGTCTGATTTCTATGTGTGGCTGGAATAGCGTCAATTCATAACCTGTCAGTCGTGCTATAGTCAGGTGTTGAGTCTGTGTTCGGTTTAGCAGGACTTCTACAGAATGTGGAACTTGTACTGTCAATGGATGTCCTAATACTATTGAGTCGCTTTGTCTGATTGCTAGGGCTGTCGCTGCAACTGATTTTAAGCACGCAGGCAGAGCCTGGGCCACTGGATCTAATGTACTTGAAAAATAAGCGCAAGGCTTATGTGAACCTGCTTGATCTTGTGTGAGGACAGACAACGCTGTACCATCACGTTCTGTAACAAAAAGTGTAAAAGGTTTGCTGTAACATGGTGTCGCTAAAACTGGTGCTTGACACAAAGCTTTCTTTAATTCCTCAAAAGCCTGTGTATGTTCCTGAGTCCAAGGGAGGGCAGTCGAAGTCGCTGCCTCCTGTGTTGTCAACTGTATCAGTGGTTTAGCTAGAAATGCATACTGAGGAATCCATTGTCTGCAGTACGAGGTGAGGCCTATAAAGGCCCGCACTTCCTTTTGTGTCTTGGGTTGTGGTAACTGTGCAATTAACTGAACTCGGTCAGGTGTGAGCTGTCTTCCCCACTTGGACAGCAAGTGCCCAAGGTACACCACTTGCTGAACACAGAATTGTAGCTTCGAAGGAGACACCTTGTGTCCCTTGTCGGCCAGAAAATGTAAAACTGTCAGTGATGCTTGTTCACATTCGGGTTCACTTCGTGCGGTGATCAGCAGATCATCGACGTACTGTAGTAAGGCAGTGTTAACTGGCATTTGGATACAGTCAAGTTGTCTTTTCAGTGCTTGGCTATAGATGCTGGGGCTTTCTGTGAATCCTTGAGGTGCGCGTGAAAATTTGAAACTTCGGCCATTTAAACTGAATCCGAAGAGATATTGGCTCTCTGGATCAATGGGTACACTGAAGAAGGCGTTCTTGAGGTCAATTACAGTAAAGAACGTCGCCTCTGAATCAATAGCAGTCAATAAGGATGAGATGTCGGGAACCACAGGATACTGTGGAACAATGCATTTATTCAGTTCTTGTAAATCAATCACCAGCCGATATACTGGCGGTGCATTGGGATCAGTACGTTTAAGAATCGGAATGATAGGGGAATTACAGATATTGGAGTCGGCTTCAACGACCACTCCTTGGGCAATGAGCTCTTCAATGATTTCCAGTAATGCCACTACAGCATCGGGTGGTAACTTGTATTGTCTAATTCGGGGTAAAACAACTCCTGGTTTGAGTGTAACACGGTATGGTGTGATGTGCATACAACCTACATCGGTTGGGCCTTGTGCCCACAGGTGTTTCGGTACATTTTTCAATCTGACATCAAACTCTCGTAATACATAGTGACCCTTAAAGTCACGTAGGAAAAGTCTAACTCCCTCCGGAGAACAACATATCACTGCTCCTAGAGCCTTCAGTGTCTTGATACCTAGCAAGTTTTCTGGACATGATTTCATGAGTAACAAGTCTGTAACACATGATAATGGACCTACTGCTAGGGGGACGGGTTTCGATACTTCATTTACAATAGGCTGTCCTGAAAAACCAAGGGAAACATTCTGTGAGCCTGAGAGGGGTGCCCCTGGAACTTCGTCATGACTGATCGTTGTGCGACTTGCCCCTGTGTCAATTAAAAACTTTCTGTCTTTTCCCAATACTTGACTATGTACATAAGGACCCTCTTGATCTACAGGAATCTCAATAAGAGGCAAGCCAACCTCCCTCTCTAGGCTGTTTCATGTGTATCGCTGATATTCGGGATAATCAGATTGGGCATACTGGTACATCTGCTGCGAAACTTGCTGCGTCGCGGCAATGGCCTGTGGCTGTGATACCGCTACGGTCTGTACTGTATGTGGTGGAGCATGCATAGGCTGTATATTCTGTGAAGTCTGTTGCTGGACCTGGTCTTGTCTAGGCTGACGCGGTCTTTCTTTAGTTTTACCTGTTGATATATTGTGTTTCAGGACTGGACATTCGTTTACGTAGTGACCTGGTTGTTTGCAATAGTTGCATGTCCCTTTAACAGGAGCTGCTGAATTACTTGTCTGGGTCACACCCTTTTTCTGACCGTCGGCTGGAACCGACTGGGCCACTAGCATTTTCATTTTCGTGTCTTTCATACGTCTCTGTTCGTGATCTTGTTCTTCTCTAATTCTGTTCTGGTGATATTGTAACATTCGTAACATCTGGGATGGCGTATTTGCTTGCCATGTACTTTCGACTTTATATACACGGTTCTTAACTTGTGTCAGGGAATTCTCGACTAATTTTGTTACAAAAAGGTGCGGGTATGACTCGCTACCTGGTTTCAGGCCACTATTAATAATGAAACATTTCTCGAATCTTGAATAGAAGTCACTAGTATCTTCATCGTGTTTCTGTTTACAGGCTGAGATTGCGTCCCAGTCTTCCTTTTTAGTTGTCAGTAGTCTTGGCAAAACCTGTACTATTAAACCTGGTAATGCTTTAGCTTTGTCCCCAAGGCCTAGCCCTGGAGTACGACCTTTTTCCTCGTCTTCAATTTCAGTCCAAATAAACTTTTTATCTCCCACCTCCCATTCTTTTTCCTTGAGTTTCTCGTAAATGCCAGTGGGCAGCAGTACTTTTAACAATTTCATAATATCCATATACGTGTAATCTCCCATGAGTAACATGTCTTTAATTTCTCGGTGAAAACCTGCAGGGTCTTTATCGTGACAGGGTACTGGTTTCTTCATTTCTAACAATTCCAACTTTGTTAAAGGTGTGTACACAAACACACGTCTCAGGGTATTATCGTTATTCATAACTGGGTGTACTTCTCGTAAAGGATTCTGCCTGTCAAAATGAAACATTTTTTCTTTCTGGGGGTTGAGCTGAAACATATTGTGGGCCTAAGAAAGCATTATATCTGTGCCGTTGTTCTAGAATTATTTGAATTAACTTGGTATTTAGGCCTCTCCATCTATTCATAAGTAGTGCTTCTAATGTATCAGGTAAGGGACCTGGATCAGAATGTTGATGTCTGTATAACGTGATGAGATGCTGAATCATGTACATACCAGCTAACTTCTGCTCGTCTGGGGAAAGATTCAAAAATGTCTGTGCTACTGTATCATCATTATATGTGCTAGGATTGTCAGCCCATAGTACTGCTGACCGGGCTAGTTCTTGTTCATCCATAGAATTGAGTACATGGTACCCCATTCGTTCTTGAAGAATTTTATCGGTAACCTGAAACAGATATTCAGGAGAACTCGTTTTTGATACGCCAGAGAGAAAAACTCTCTTGCTTTCTGGACGAATGCCTTTCTTAAGGTAATTTCCCTTTCCCACATACGCTATCATTTCTTTAGCCGTGTCAGATTCCTCAAGTTCGTCCTCCTCGGAGGAGTCATTCCTGTCGCTATCTCCTTCCTTTTCTTGTTCCTTTCTTTCATGCATTTCTATTACTGCTTTTCTGATTCTTTTGTACATGCTTGCTATACAACTCTGTTTATCATGGTTTCCATCGGCTATATTCTGACCCCACTTGTTTAGTGCGTCTATCTCGTCCTTGTCTACTCCAGGCCTGTCTCGTTCTCTTATTAAACAATTTATGAAGAAGCGTAATATACAACCTTGAGTGTCAGCTTTCTGGTGAGCCAGGGCCTCTTTAATACTTTCAGGATCTTCCCCAGTCTGGAGAAAATGATATATTCTATCTAGGTGTTCAGTCATTCCTGGAAATAACACTAAGTAATCTGTAACTTTTCGTAAGCGTAGTGATGCTAACAACATTCTAGCGTCTTTACCGGGTACTGGATCGTATCTGCAAATTGAAAGGGGTTCTTGAAGCATGTCGTAACTTGGTGTTCGGGGTGTACGTTGCTTTACTACGTCCCTAAGGTTTAATCTGTGTGTTTGTGGCGGGGTCTGGTAACCTCCTGTCGCACCTCCTGAGGCGGAGGCTTGAGCATGGTTTGTCTGTGGAGTCTGTATGTGTAACTGAACTTGTCTTTTACCAGGATCAGGCCCAAACGGATTCAGTGTATTAATCTTAGGTGTGGGAAGTGGTGGAGGAGCAGGTGGAGCAGGCTGTCGAACGGGTGAACTTTGTTGCGGTACTGGCTGGGCATTGTCTTGGAGTGGGTTGCCACCACCGTCACCGTCAGTAGGCGGTACGTGGGCAAGTGTTTCGCATGCGGTCTACTTGTTCTGCTTTTACTCGGATACCTTCAGTAACTAATTCGTTTTCTCGGACCTCATCTGACTCTTCTCTATGTTTTTCTGCTTTTCGGAATGCTTTTTCTGTACGTTTATGCGATTCTTTACGCCACAATTCTATGGCATCTTTCTGGGATTGTCTGGCTTTCTTTTTCCATAGCGCTTCCTCTACTCTCATGAGGCACTCGGCATCCCACGTTCCTGTAGCAGGCCACCTGTGTCTCTCTTCTAGGTGCTTGGTATAATCGGCCCATAAATCTAGATACAGTATGGCATCTAAGCCATGCTTATGGTACATAAAATTTCCAGGAGTGTCCCTAGGTGGGACAGGAATTTCTTCCTCTAATATCCCTTTTCTAGTTCCTATCTGTCTTAATTTATTGAAAAACGGCATCTTGTTACTTGGTACTGGATACTCAATACTTGTTACTTACTCTGAACACAGCTAGTTATACAAAAACACAGTAATGTACATCAAACAGTCACTCATACCACGACATTAATCACATGAAACATTTTGAACACATATGGACTACCCTTGATACTAGATGTACTGCTAAACAGTACAGATACACTGCCAAAAACAGTGCAAGAACTTGAATGCCTGATGTACTGCTAAACAGCACAGATACACTGTCTAAAACAGCGCAGACCGTGTTTGTGTACCCAAACCCGTCTTTACCGGATACATGATAATGCACCCGTCTAGATGCGTCCCCAGCAACGGTACTCACCGGGAAGCACGGAACAGAAGGCCTCGGAAAAACTCGACTGGACTGGACCGGACTGGACTCGACTCGACTCGATACGTGAATACTTCGGAACTGGTGGGCCTCTTGACACCTCGGACCTTGCTTCTTTCGGCTTGGCTCTGGTCGGGATCCTCCGCACTCCTCACCGCCTCGTCTGGGTGCTGATCGCAGTCTCCGTCACCTCCGTAGGCCTGAGGGAGATACAGGAAATCCTGCGGGTACGCGTAGTTGTCCGTCTTGACTATGGCAGGGGGCAAAGGTTGCAACGCACCAACCAGCGCGTGGGGTGGGGGAGGGGTCCCTGTTCGGGCGCCAAATTAATGTGGTAAATATTTAATTACCGTCCTAATTTCTATGCAGGTAAGTACTTAAAAATAAAATAACTCAATCGGAAAGAAAGACGCAGAGTCCGTGGTGTTAGAGTTCTTAGGGGTTTTATTCCTTAAAAAGGAATGGTTCTTGAACCGGATATCGGGTTCCTGACACCACTGGGGTTCAGGAAGGGATAGAGCATACTTTATTGACAATACATAACTTTTATACTTAAAGTACATAATGTTAACCAATACAGAAGGCGTAACAGCTGAGAGAAACAAGATAAGAGCACACACGTGTTAGCAATACGTAATCAGAAGGCGTGAACTAGGCGTGAACACAGAGGTGTGTGCTAGAAACGTCACATGAAAATGTCACAAGTGGGTGGGTACATAGCAGAATCTTGCAATGTCAGCAGAAATCTGAGGTCTGGATGCGCGCGCAGCTGCATGACGTGTGATTGACGTGAAGCTGGAGGGTGCAGGGGACTTGACATTTACACTAGAGGAAAGAGACGGAAGTCTGGCATGTCAGATCAACTCGTTCCTATATCATATCTGATATCTGATGTTTGGGAACCATATTATCTAGAAGGAAAGGTCTCTTGGGCAGAGGCTATCCTATACTTGACTATGAATGCGTGCATATGTGCCTACGTGTCTGAGTGTAAAAAAGGCAGCTTTTAACATTTAATCCCAAATCCTCCGCGAGGAGGATCGCCCTCCCCTTCCCTTCCCTTCCTGTCCTGAAGAAGACCCTCCCAGCAAGGGGTATTTTCCCTGCACCTCATATTGGGTCAAAACGTAGACTTCTACTCCACTACACCAGCCTCTACCGCTAGCATGATGCTTACAGCTGTTTTAGGAGCACGATGCCCACAAAGTCTACTGAACTGATTGATACTGTGTTTGTGACCCTGGGATCAGGGGATCACATAAATAATCTTTTGTTGGGAAATCTAAAATGATTGTATAAATTGCTCTTCCCTCCCTTTTTTCATTGAAAATTGTGAGATTGTATGTACACTTTTTTATTCACATGTTCCATTTTTCCCTGCCCCCCCTTTCCCCTCCCTTTGTGTACGGGCGCTTATTCGAAACAATTTTTCACTAAATGTATTCTAATGTTCAGCCATTGAATATGGTCTTCAGTACATTGTGAATAAAAACTCTGTACATTATCCATTTTGGTTTTATGTATGTACGTATTAGTCTGTCACTATTTGCTATAGATCTTTTCTTTCCCAGTCCGGTTTCTCTGCTCCTGGCACACAAGCAATTATGGTGGGCCTTCTGTGCTTCCCTCTAAAAACCACTGGAGAAGTTGCTTTTATACAGCTCATTTGCTCAATTGATCTGGTCTTACTTGGTCCAAGTTGAAGTCTATTTCTTTCACAAGCCAACACATGTAGAGTTCCATTTATCTTGGCATACGTGTGTGATGAAAGGACCTTTGCCTTTGGCTGAAAATTATACCTTATGTTTTTAGGTTTTGGATATATCACAGCTATAGGTTCCCCTGTGCACCGACCAAGCCCATACCCAAATACTGCATCCATTCCCCATGAAAATTGAGAAGACATATAATGCTTTTTTAGACATAGCTTTGATTATTTCAGTTTTTTGGAGATACCACAAAATATTGCATTCCTCAGAAGTAACATTACCGTGGATTTCCTCGAGTCTCTAGTTTTAAGAAACACCCCTGTGAGAAGGGTTACCTAGGCACCAGCCAACCACTTGCCTAAAAACAGCAGTCGTTCCCATTGACAATTAGAGGAACGTGGCCTTTTCTAGGCATGATTTTGACATTTATATGCATTTGTAGTAGGCAAATATAATGGATTCGAAATAAGCTACACCAACTTGAATTCCCCTTGATCTTCAGTTTCAGAAACAGCTAGAGTTGGTAGGATTATGTGCCCAAATACCACAGTAATCCCCCCTATGGGAACTGAGAGTACATAAAACTTTTATCAACATGGGGGCCTATTAACGAGCTGGTGTGTGTCGCCCTGGCACCTAGAACTTTTATAGTTATGGGTGCCTATTAACAAGCTGGTGTGTGTCACTATTGCACCATGCAAAATGGTGTAAGAATCATGTAAATCTTAAATCAGATTTAGGAAGTCACACAAGGCCACTTTGCATGGCCTAGAATGGCTCCATAATTCTGGTGTAAGGCAACGCAGTGCAAATCGATGCGTTGCCTTATTCTGCCATGGGAAAGCATTCCTTCGGTGTTGCGTGGGTGTTTCCATGCAACTCACATTGGTTTTTATGCATTCCCAGATTTACCAGAACGAGTAAACCTAGGAATGCGTCAAAAAGATATGCCTTCCCAGGAGAGGCTTACCGAGGAGAAATATCTTTATTTCTCCTCTTTACTTTCTCTTTCTATGTGTGCTGCCTTCTGCAGCACACAGAGGAATATGTTTCTGAGGATTGTTTTTGTGCAGGAAGATATCCCTTCCTGCACAAAACAATCCTGCTTACAACACAGGCACCCTTGCACCATGGTGCAAGGGTGCCTACATTGATGCTAGGCAGCTAAAATGGCACCACCACAGAGGAAAAGAAAGGAATGGGCAATATGCACCACAGAGGAAAAAGCACAAATGCACCATATGAACTTTCCCTGTCACGTATCTTTTTAATTAGTTCATGTTGCTGTCCTTTAGATATGCTGCCATTTCATTGGTAGTTCCTTCTTTTGGAATTTTGATTCATACTATGATGACTGGCCCTCTTACATGTGTTCTTACTGTTCAGGTTACTTATACTTGGAGAGAACTCTGTTTTTGTTGGGCTGCATCTTTGCTTATTAAGTGTTCTGTTTTGCAATTAAACTTCCATTGCTTATTTTGCATGCAGTCCCATCACTTCATTTGCTTGCAGTTAATCAATTAATCTCTGCGTGCCTCCCTCTCACCCTTCCCACAAAACTGCTCCAGGACCCTACCAGCCCTCTGAAGCCACTGCTGTTTTGCTCACAACACTGCTTGCCCTTGCCTCCCCCTCACTCATCCACGACATCACTGACTGCATTTCCTTGATTAAAAGTTTTTATTTAATTTAATTATTTTATTTAGGCAGCTCCTTCTTCACTGTCATCTTGGACTCCGCATATTTTTTAGTTTGCAAAAACATCAGTGTGGCAGGCCACCCTTCATTTGAAAGCATGGGCTTTTAAGAAGGGTTTGATCCCACCTTAACAATCTCTCCGTGCCATCGCCCAACAAAACTACCCACCCTGGACTGTGCATGTAATTGTGAGATGGACACAGGTGTGTCGAGCTTTCTGTGTAAAGGGTGGCAGCTATGTGCTACAAGTAAGTGACTTACTCATTAAATAAGAGCACTGCTCTTCAGAATGTTTGCTTTCTTTTCTGCTGTCTCCTTGACACTGCATCCACTTAATTTAATGTCCCAGTGCCTTCCCCCAACAACAGTTCATGTCATCGTAAAATAGTCACCGGCATGTCCCGCTCTCTTTCTAAAGGGTTGCAGCATAGGTGTGTCCCGCCATCTTACTAAACGGGGCAGCTACATGATGCTGCTAATTAAATTACTCATTAAATTAGAGCCCTACGCATCAGCATATTTATTTTTATTTCCGTTTCCCTCCTCACCGCAGTGCACAGCTCTGCTTACACTTTATTTTATCTCCCCCTGCCTTACCCAACACCTGCTCCCACCCAAGAGTGTGCATCTCATCATGAAATAGCCAAAGGTGTGTTCAGTTCATTGTGTAAAGGGCGCCAGCTACAGCGAAGTAAATTACTAATTAAATAAAAACACTACTCTTAAGCATGTTTATTTTTATTTCATCCCTTTCCTCGCCACAGCTTTGCTTCCACTTCATTTAATGTCCCCATGACTTCTCCAAAATACCATCTCCCACCACTTAGTATGCACATGTTACTATTATTTTATATGGCAGCATTCCTAACTCACATTCCTGCATGGCACTTCTCCATCCTCCAAATTTAAAATACACACTCTATTAAAAGGAGCATGCACTCTCCAGTGCAGCCCTTTCCCTTTATTGTTTCATTTACTTTGGGCATCATGTTATTAAGTGTTCATGTTTTGTTTACTTGGATTCCCACTACAGCGACACGGTCACACAGCCTTTCATACAAGTAATATAAAATACAATATTTTTGGCAGAGATGCCCAGCAGCATAGTCAGAATTGTTGGGGGCGGGTCGAAGAAGTACTAAACATAATTATTGGTGCTGCAT
Source organism: Lissotriton vulgaris (assembly GCF_964263255.1). Lineage (NCBI taxonomy): Eukaryota > Metazoa > Chordata > Amphibia > Caudata > Salamandridae > Lissotriton > Lissotriton vulgaris. The sequence goes on along the minus strand of NW_028248081.1, from coordinate 30,597 downwards.
GAGCCTCAGGACGGCACAAAAAAAACAACAATAAATTCTGCTATCCCCCAATACAACGTCACACTCCAAGTTACAGTGTCTGCTTAGGACAAACATCGCATTGTGCATTTTGGCCACTTATATTATTTTCATTGTAAAATCGGAACTAGTTTTAAGTCTCTGCTTGTTTTGTGTACTTTTGTCCAATCACTCCCCTAGAGAGCATTTCGGCAGTCCGTTCCCCGCTGCTCCCTCCCTCCGTGCTCCTTTGTCTTGGCCCCCACTGACTGTTGTTGCTGCAACCCCTCCCCCCTACTCTCATGTTGTATACCCTTAAACCTTCATGTGATCAAATGACAAGAATGACTGTTTAAATACCAAGGCAATGACAAGCAGTTATTTTGATTCCACCTGGTCATAGACAATCAGGTTGTCAGTGATGTTTTATTACCAAGAAAGAAAGTACAGTAATTGTAAAAAATAATATTTCTTATTTTCATTTACGTTATTCTTGCTGTGCCCGATCCGAATAAAAAAATCCTGTACGGAGATGCACAATCTGCTAGTTAACAAATGAATTTTCCCTGCTTAGTGAGCATTCCCTAAACACAGGTGCAGAGACTAAATTTTGAATCACAAATAGAGACTTACCTGAATATCGTTGCTAAAACTTCGTGGTGCAGAATATTGACTTTGGGTAAGTAACATCGATGTAAAAAATATCGAAGTATTTAATATCATTTGCAAAAATATAGATGTAAAAAGTATTGATTTTGTATTAATGTTATGTATGTTAGTATATATTTTAAATGTGTGTGATGCATGTATTTTTTGCATAACATTTGTTTGTATTTTTATTATATGTTTAAAAACATTAGTAGTTATTAAAAAAAATGTGTTTGAACTTTACATTTTTAGTTCCGTAGCGGGTTGTGAGTTTATAGGGGAATAGGGTGGGAAGTAATTTAATTATATAAAATTTATTGAATGTTTTGAGTAGTTATTAATTTCTTATAATTTGAATTTTGTGTTTATAGTACCGTAGCGGGTTGTGGGTTTATAGGGGAATAGGGTGGGAAGTATGGAATAATTTTTGTTTTTTAATAATTGTTGAATTGAGATGTTATAGTGTTAAATGTGTAAATACATTTTGTATCAATTACGTAATAAATTGTTGTTAATTAATGTTAATGAATTAATTGGCAATTAATTATGTTAATTGTGAATTATTTTTAGTTGTGTGTTGTGCTGTTTATAGGTGAAAATGGTGCAAGTGATTTAGTTTTTAATTGATGCTTTAATATTTAGTTGTGTAATTATTTGTATGTGTGTTTTGTGCTGTTTATAGGTGAAAAAGGTGGGAATGATGGGAAGTAATTTAGGGGCCCATTTGGATGGCAGTCGGAAAACCACCTCGACCACCATGGTAGAGGAAATCACAGCCCGCCTGTACCACGGAAAAAACGGTGGTAAAATTATGATCAACTGCCCAAAAAATAAACCGTGGCGGGACGAGGCAACAAAAAGCGGCCCGTAGCAGACTGAAATAGCAAAAATCCATCCGCGGTGGTTGCGTTCGCAGCAGAAAATCTCCAAACCACTGTCATAACAGCGGAGACACCGTACAGAAAATTAAGATATCCCAGATGTGACTGCGGTACATTCCGCTGTTTCCGACCGCCACGGTTGCAAACAGTGATAAATGGGAGAGTCGGCGGAAGAGCTGTGGGAGCCCCCATCCTGCAGCCTGCCAAGTGTCCATCTACGGCCCAAGGCATGTCAAAGTGCCCAGGACGGGCTCCATGGGCCCCGGCAGTCCTCCCCCTGGCGTCCTGGCCTGAGAGCTCCGGTGGTCCTCCTCGTGCCTGAGTCCCACCTGGGGTCCCTGAGCCCCCCGGAACATGGAGCCCCCGAGCCCTGCGTGGACAGGCGGGAGCCCTACCGTGAAGGCTCAGGGCAGGCAGATGAGAGTCCTTTCGGTCCCAGCCATCTGGTCGCACCTTTCCCCTCGGTCAACTGGTCGCATGCAATGCTTTCCAATGGGGCAACCAGATGGCCGGGCCACCCTGGAAGTCCTGATGGGGGCTCATGCGCCTCCCTGATCCCAGCCAGGACTCCAGGAGGTCAGGTGCATCCGGGCCTAGGGTCCCGGGCAGTCCTACCCGGGCGTCCGGGCCCGAGAGCTCCGATTGTCCTCCCTGTCCCTGAGGCACAGCCAGGGTCCCCGAGCTCCCCCGGGATGTGGAACCCCTGAGCCCGGGGGGGAGCCCTACTGCGAAGGCTCGGGCGGACAGATGAGAGTTTTTTCGGTCATGGCCACCTGGTCGCACCTTTACCCGTGACCATCTGGTCTCATCAAAGCTTTCCAATGGGGCGACCAGATGGCTGGGATTCCCTGGAAGTCTCGATGAGGCCTCATTCACCTCCCCATTCCCAGTGAGGGCTCCCGGAGGTCAGGCACATTCTCGCCTTGGGTCCCCTCTGTCACCCTGTGTGCACGGATTACAAGAAAAGGGGGTAATTCTCCTCCGGATTAGTAAGGAGAGGGTTAGTCGGACCTCCGTGTGGATTTTGAGATAGTAGAAGGCAGCACCCGGGCCTGCCCACCAGGGCCTCCAAGTGGCCTGGGTCCGCGCCTGCCTCTCAGCCCCTTGAGGTGCGGTGATGCTGAGATGGGATAAGGCAGCACCTGGGCATGCCCTGCTTGGGCCCCCAGGGGTCCAGGTATGCACTGCCTCTCAGCCTCTTCCCGATGGTCATTTTTGTCCGCGTTTGTTTAGTCAGACCTCCTTGAGGTCCGGTGCTGCTGAGATGGGGGAAGGCAGTGATCAGGCCCACCCGCCGGGGCCCCCCAGGGGCCTGGGTACGCACCTGCCTATCTATCCCTTCCTGATGGTCCTTGTTCTTAGATTTTGTTCAGTCAGACCTCTGAGAGGTCTGGTGATACTGAAACAGGGAAGGCAGCACCCGGGCCCGACCACCGAGCCACCAGGGGTCTGGGTAGGCATCTGCCTCTCAGCCCCTTTCCGATGGTCCTTTTTCTCTGAGTTTGCTCAGTCAGACCTCTGTGGGTTCCGGTAATGCTGAGACTGGGGAGGCATTACCTGAGCCCGCCCGCTGGGGCCCCCAGGGACCCGGGTACGCACCTGCCTCTCAACCCCTTCGCAATGGTCCTTTTTCTCAGAGTTTGCTCAGCCAGACCTCCGTGAGGTCCGATGAGGCTGAGACGGGAGAAGGCAGCAATCTGGTCTACCTGTTGGGCCCCTTGGGGCCAGGATATGCACCTGCCTCTCAGCCCCTTCCAGATGATCCTTTTTCTCGGAGTTTGCTCAGTCAGACCTTGGTGAGGTCCGGCGATGCTGAGACGAGGGAAGGCAGCACCCTGGCCCACCCACCTGGCTAGGGTTCGGAAGCTGGGACCAGACCTGGGGCTCATGCTCCATCCCAGGGTGTGGGAGCCCCCTGTCCTGCAAGCCAGCCAAGGGTCCAGGTGCTGGGGATGGGGCTCACCCAGGGAGGCTCTCCCTGGCCTGGCTAGGGTTCGGAAGCTGGGCCCGGGGCTTGTGCTCCGTCCCAGAGTCCCAGGGTGCAGGAGCCCCCATCCTGAAAGCCATTCAAGGGTCTGGGCACTGTGGATGGGGTCTACCAGGGCCCTGGGAGGCTCTCCCCGGCCTGGTTAGGGTTCAGGAGCTGGGACCGGTCCCGGGTCTCTTGCTCTATCACAGGGTGCGGGAGCACCCCGTCCTGCAAGCCAGCCGAGGGTCCGGCCACTGGGGACGGGGGTCCACCAGAGCCTGTGTAGGCTCTCCCTGGCTTGGCTAGGGTTCAGAAGCTGGGACGTGGCCCAGGGCTTGAGCTGCATCCCAGTGTCCCAGGGTGCGGGAGTCCCCATTCTGCAAGCCAGCCGAGGGTCCAGGTGCTGGGGACGGGGGGTCCATGGGGGCCTGGCTTGATTTTGGAAGCTGTGCCCGGGGCTTGTGCTCCATCCCGGAGTCCCAGTTTGCCGGAGCCTGGCTAGGGTTCGGAATCTGGCCCGTGGCTTGTGCTCCGTCCCAGTGTCCCAGGGTCCACTGTGGCCCAGGGTGGCTCTCCCCAGCCAGGCTAGGGTTTGGAAGCTGGGCCTGGGCCCAGGGCTTGTGCTCCATCCCAGGGTGCGGGAGCCCCCCATCCTACAAGCCAGCCCAGGGTCTAGGCGTTGGGGACAGGGGTCCACCAGGGCCAGGGTAGGCTCTCCCCAGCCTGGCTAGGGTTCAGAAGCTTGGCCTGGGGCTTGTGCTCCGTCCCAGTGTTCAAGGGTGCAGGAGCCCCTTATCCTGCAAGCCAGCCGAGCAACAGGGCACTGGGGACAGGGATCTACCGGGGCCCGGGGAGGCTCTCCCCGGCCTAGCTAGGGTTCAGAAGCTGGGACCGGGCATGGGGCTTGTGGTCCATCCGGTGGGCCCCGGGGTTGCAGGAGCCCCCATACTACAAGCCAACCGAGGGTCCGGGCACTGGGGAAGGGGGTCCATTGGGGTCTGGAGAGGCTCTACCCAGCCTGAATTCTTTCAGAAGCAGGGACAGGGCCGGGAGTAGGGTTGGCTGGCTTTATCCACTCTGCTGGCAGAGCGGAAATTTCTGCCCACCGCTATAGTTGACAAGGTCAATGCTGTAGGGTACCACCCCTCGCAACAGACAGGAAATCATGAAGCGGTGGCTTGACCTGAAGAGTGTTGTCAAAAAGAAGAGGAGCAAGAATCATGAGCTGGCTCAGAGGACTGGCGGTGGTCTTCCCATTCCATCAAGAACATTCACTACATGAGAGGAAAAGGTGCTTGCCATACTGCATTCAGAGAGTCTCACAGGAATAGCCGGGGGAGTGGAGGCTGATAAGTGCAAACAAATGTAGACAATTACACTGCTATGTACTATCCAGCACAACTGCAAAGCTACATCTCAGAGGCACAAGTATATCCAGATGCACCACAATATCCAACACATGCCCCACAGATGTAACATTCACTCCATCTGAATCACCCCAAAGGTAGCCAACATTTACAGTGTTGTATGTGTCCAGGCAAACAGTATTACAACTCTCACCATGCCCCCTGTCCCACCGCTGAGCAGGATGGAGCACTCCCCCACAAAGAAGCAGTTGGAAGCCATTGTATCACTGGAAACAAACTTACAGGTAAGTCGCCATCTTTCTTGGGAGTGCTGTTTGGGCGTGGGAGGCCTGCACTACTACTCCCACCATGCCCCCTGTTTCACCTCTGAGCAGGATGGAGCACTTTCCCACCCAGGAAGCAGTTGGAAGCCATTGTATCACCACAAACAAACTTATAGGTAGGTAGCCATCTTCCAGGGAGGGCTATTTGGGAGTGGGAGGCCTACACTACTACTACTACCACCATGCCCCCTGTCCCACATCTGAGCAGGATGGAGCATTTCCCTACCCAGGAGCAGTTGGAAGCCATTGTATCACCACAAACAAACTTACAGGTAGGTAGCCATCTTCCCTGTGATGGCTGCTTGGGGATGGGAGGCCTGCACTACAACTCCCACCATGCCCCCTGTCCCACACCTGAGCCAGATGAAGCACTCCACACCAATCCAGAAGCAGTTTGCATCCATTGTATGGTTCACCCTCAACTAACAGGTAGGTAGCCATCTTCCCTGGGAGGGTTGTTTGGGGGTGGGAGGCCTGCACTACTACTCCCACCATGCCCCCTGTCCCACCCCTGAGCAGGATGGAGTACTTCCCCACCCAGGAGCAGTTGGAAGCCATTGTATCACCACAAACAAACTTACAGGTAGATAGCCATCTTCCCTGGGAGGGCTGTTTAGGTATGGGAGGCCTGCACTACTACTCCCACCAGCCCCCTATCCCACAACTGAGCAGCATGGAAGCCTCCACCCCCCCCCCCCCCCCCCCACACACACACTCAGACGTGTCACAAATCCAAGGCAAATGTGAAAACATAATTGGTAAGTAGCCAGTACATGCACCCAGCCATTACTCTCAAAAAGCATGGTGCCATATGACAACACCAGCCTTCTCATTGCACAAATATACACCCCAATACTATTGCCACTCACAGTGTGCAGACATCTAAGCAAATTAATCTGTCACAGCAACCAAATTGTGACAAACCAATTCATATGTAGAAGAAAGTCTGTGCCCAATCATTCCCAGCACTGAATGCCATGTAAAAGTGTCATGGGGCAAGAGCAGCAAGGACCACATGATGACAAAGAAAGCATGGTTGCTGGTACAAATACAGATATGCACATGACATGATAAAGGTATGCATGAGAGGACAATGGACAGTTCTTGCTCAGATGTAATGTCTACCAGGGCAGAGTAATCAACAAAGAGGCTTCACAGAAATTATTTGTTGCGCTAGTCGTTAGATGACAACATGTCCCTGTAATCACAAAATATGCATGTGGGGCATGGTATGTATTGATACCTCATACCATGGTCAAGTAATGAATGTACCTCAACATCATGTCAGTAGGCACAGTAGTGCACACACAAACAATGTGCTGATTAATCAACTGTGTGGTGTACAAACAGTAAATAATACACAGCTAACACAAACCTTGCGGGGTGCACTACAATGACCATTTCCCATCTGATCCACAGGTGACCAAGAACTGACTGCAGAGGACAACACCAGCAACCTACAGAGCCAGTCTCCCCCCCAGAACATGGACTCTCAAATGTTGACTCCTGCAATTCTTTGGACGAGGAGCTCAAAGCAGGCCCATCTGGTGCGCAAGGGTGCAACTGGCCCCAGGGCCCCATCGTCCCCCCCACCACATCTGCTGCAACACCAACCTCTCTGCAGACCCCTGCTGTTAGGCCTGTGCGTCCTCCAACACCACTACCAGTAGGGTAGGTGGGAGGGGCAGTGTCAGTCACAGACAACCAGAGCCTGGGACCGAAGCCCTGGACTACATAAAAAGAGTCCTTGGGGCCTATGAACGGGACGGTCAGAAGAAGATTCCCTCGAGCTCCTCCTGCTGACGAGGTCCATGGACACCCGCATGTGTCAAATTATGAACCTCCTGGATCAGCTAGTGGCGGTACTGAGGGACAGGCCAGCACCACAAACAATACCTCCTCCTCCCACTGGTGGTTCGCAGAATTTCAGTTCAACATCCCCTGCCCTCACAGAGAGGGGTGAGTCCTAAGACCCCACTGGCCCTACAGCAGAGGCCTCCCCTGATAAGCGACAAAGGGGCCGTCCCCAAAAATCCCTGGGAGTATCCTGTGGCAAGCACCTGCCAAACATCAGTCATGGAGCCAGCCATGATGGCAACACTCTTCACTGCTGCATTGACTCTTTTGGACTGTCCTTACCTACACTGCCTTGTAAATGGCATTTGTCTGTTGGACTGGGTAAACACATCAATGTGGTGACTACTCGATTCTCTCATTTACCATTACTGTTAACTCACTGCTTCACTAATCACCTCAATGTAAATGTTCACCTCCACCTCACATGTCACCATTGTAAATAAATAGTCCTTACACACTTGCCGTTGTTTCTGCTCTGTGTTTATTCCAGGATGTGCAGTCTCCACCGTAATTGCAATGTACCAGCAGTATTGAACGTGTGTAGGCAAGGAGAGGCTGAAGGGACCTAGGAAAACAAAACAGAACAATATTTACTAGTCTGTGTGTGGCATCACAAACATCACACAACACTTACCATCAATCCAATCCATCATGCACACATCACAATGAGCAACAGTGCCAATATACACATCTTGTAGATGTACCTAACTACCCTGTCCATGAAACATTGTCAGCCACCACTGAGTCAACAACCGGCTGCAGTCTCAAAGCTCACATACACCCTGACAACAACAGCAACATGGGTTCGTTGTACCTCCTCACTCACCTTCAAGTGAAGTAGTGGTTGATGAGCTGTAGGCGCGGGTCAACACCTTCCTCCTCTCCACCACCCTCATCACTGGACACGGGTTAGTTTGCAGGAGGGAGCCTTGGCTGTTCATCAGCATCCAGGAGCAGGGATATCTCCTTGTGAATGGCCAGGTTATGGAGCATGCAGCATGACATCACAATCTGACACACCCTTCTGGGCGAGTACATAAGTGTACCTCCGGTCTTGTCCAGGCAGCGAAATCATGACTTCAGGAGACCAAAAGTAAGCTCTACCACACAACGTGTCCTCCCATGCGCATCATTGTAGCATACTTCAGCTGGTGTCCTGGGAATCCGCAGTGGGCTCAGCAACCAAGGACGGTTGGAATATGTAGTCACCTAGGTGTGAGAAACACAGAGAAACCTTTTAATTTTACTGTGGCAGATGACAGCATGTCACAAACAGCACGATATTTGACTATACATACTCGCCCACAATCAATGCACGCTCAGGAAGCAGATTAGCCATCAGCTATGGTAAAATGCTGTTACACTGTAGATGTGCTCACGTGCCTGTGGTGGAACAAGCCCAACATGTATGCAATCAATGGCACTAACAACATGGGGGATGTGTCCAAGGACATAAAAATCTCCCTTCACAGCTGCCGATTCACCCCCCCCCGGGGTAATGGATATATCTGTTCTTGTAGATCATCATAGCGGACAGGACATCACGCAGCACCATGCTGAACATGGGTTTTGACATCCCACCTGCGCTGGACACAGTGTACTGGAATGATCCAGTGGCAAAAAAATGCACCTTCAACTTAGACATGGGGTCAAAGCAGTTGGATATGTCCTGCGAAGGCTGCAGGTGGTGCTCCAACATAGCACATAGGTTTTGTAGGGTGGCTCTATCCAGACGGAATTTACAGATGACCTCCTCTTTCTCCATGTCTGCCAGCACTGTGAAGGAACAATGCAGATTTGGTCTCCTCCTAGTTGAGATCAAAGTGGACATATGTCAATGCAATACACCATAAGATGCGTACAACATCTTACGTATTGACTGACACAACGCCAAGAATGACTGTCATTACATTTGAGTTACAGACTAGATTATATGTCGGGACACCTTCAGCTACACAACTCGAACATTTGTCCTTTTTCACACAGCAAGTACCTTCAAAACAACATCTGACTATCAGAATTCACAAAGGGATATGGCCACATCTAGCATGAGCAGGCCTGGGAGTATCTAATTCAGCATATGTGTGAAACTGCTACTCCACTGTCTCATACCTAGCTGCTGAACCTGCCACACATTCATGCGTGAGTTGAACATGGCACACATCAACAACACAATGACAACAGGCTGTGTGTAAACAACAAGTGTATACATTAGCCAAGAAAGGTAGACTGTCAAATCTGCATATTGTTCATTGAGACATTCATAACTCAGATTTTCCAAGCACTATCACACATTGACATGTTTACCCATTGGAGATTCCATTACAACACTGTTCTGTGACATGCCCATCAATATCACAAGTGACATGTGAGGGAGTACATGCCAATATCTCAAATCAGATACACAAACATGGCATGTGTAGTCAGCCGTGGGGTAAATGTTACATAGGCAGTGTGTGCACAATGATGTGACATTAATCATGTGGTCACTGTGCACTGTTGATAACTGCCCATTGGCCATTGAAACAGCATGATGTGTTTATATGTGCTGTCACAGTGCTCTGACACCCAATTTACGGTCACTCATGTTAATGTAAGGCACATGAATCGAGGTAACTACCGCCTGTCAACAGCGGTGTGTCACCACCAATCCCCAAAACGCAAGTGCGGTAGAGATAGCCATATACACATGCCCAAATGGTGGTTGGTATGCTCCGTCACCCAAATCGCTGTGACTCATGTTAATGTATGGTACACAAATCGCCGTAGCTACTGCCTGGCACCAGCGGTGTGTCACCACCAATCCCCAAAAAGTAAGTGCGGTAGAGATAGCCATATACACATGCCCAAATGGCGGTTGGCATGCTCCGCCACCCAAATCGCGGTCAGTCATGTTAATGTATGGCACACAAAACGCGGTAGCTACCTCCAGGCACCAGCGGTGTGTCACTGCCATGGACCATGCCCTTACAGCCAATGGGAACTGCAATAGTGGTAGTCTAATGCAATTTTGAAAATCGCGGTAAGCATGCTCTGTCACCTCTGGGCTGGCCATTGGATGCAATTGAAAGATGCACCACCACTGTAGCGCCTGCCTGGTCCCTGTGGTGTGTCACCGCCATGGACCATGCCCTTACAGCCAATGGGAACCCCAATCGCGGTTGACTAATGCAATTTTGAAAATCGCGGTAGGCTTGCTCCGCCACCGCGGAGCCGATCATTGGATGCATTCAAAAAAGGCTGACCTGGAAAACCAATTGCAGCTGCTTAGAACCACTGAAACTAGCCCAGGGGGCTATATATATGTGGGAGAGAGCCTCACATTTCCACAGATCAAAGAGCCTGCAGCCTGCCACCCCGCAACACAAACTGGTGCTGTCTCCTCGCCACAGTGATGTCGAGGACCGAGGAGATCCGTGTCAATCCCTTCACCAGCGAGGAGCTGGCGGACCTGGTGGGCGAGGTGCTCACACAGTATCCAAGGCTATTTGGTGCTCCAAATATCGTGGTAATTCTTCCAGATTGTGAGTGAGAGTGTAGTGGGGGGCACAAATGAAGTTGAACTGCTGCAGAATGTGCCGGAGAGTGTGGGGTTGCGTCATGCAGTGCCTAGCATGCTGTGTCCTGTGGAAAGGGGTGTGTAGCCAATTTTACATGTCTCCTTGCCTGCACCAGAAGATTGGAGGGGCATGTATTGCCTTGTCAGCCATACAGTGACGCAACAATTTGGTAATGCAGTAGTCAGGGCAGTGACTGCTTGTGTGGATGGCTGTGTGGGTCCCTGATGTCCTTCACAGGCCCATCAGTGGCCTTAGCTGGGCTTTTGGTACAGAGGGTAATGATGGAATTGTGACTGACTCCTAATTGTACATCATCTCCACTTCAGCACTATGCTCAGAACTTCAAAACCAAAGGGTGACACTATTGGTGGGCATTGACCTATGACACGGCAGATTGCCATATTATTGTGCGCAGCACCCTCCATTCCTACCAGCATGTGTACTGACTGGCTTGTGTAGGCACTGTAACCACTCTCAATTTGTCCCTTCATGTGTAATTTCTGATGCCCCACGTTGGACCTCAGTGTGAACCCACCTAGCCTGCACAGTCACCGCTCAATCTGGCAAGGATACATCACTGAATGTACCTAGTGTTACATGTGGGTATTTATCAGGACTCTCCATCAAAGAGCCATCTCAGCCCTGCTTATTGCACACGACAATGCTTGTGAGGAGCGTGTGGGTCTGTAAGATCATGCCCCTCAATGTGACGTCCATGACACAGTGAGCCATTCACAGGGATAGGATGTTGTTGGCTGTGCAGTGTTGGACACAGTGAGTCAACCACCAAATACATATTGACATGTGCTGTATGTCTTGCTCAACTTAGAAATGGACAGTAAATGTGAGCAGCCTACACATAGCTATCTGTGCAGGAATCCTACATGTGTTTGAGATGGGCAGGTACTGTGTCCACCCTCATACCTGCATGCATTTACGTGTGATTCTCTCCTGCTCATGTACTATGTAGGATGCTGTATTGTCTTTGTTGGACATTTCTGTGAATTTGGGATGAGTTAGTATCATGCCCCTGCACTGACAGGTATTGGTACATAACACCGTGCCACTGATTTTTCCCACTCTTGTCTTCCATGCCTGCACTTCAAAGTTCACCAGCGTAAGGCCGTGTGGAGGGCCATTGCATGAAAGGTGCAGGCTCTGGGTGTCTCCAACCGGCGTCGCACCCACTGTCACAAGAGGTGGGATGACATCTGCCGGCTGAGCAAGAACGTGGCAGAGATGACGCTGGGGCTGCTCCTTCTGACTGGCAGCTTGGCTTGGGGGAGCATGGCACCACTAATGGCCCCCATCCTGGCTGTGACACAGCCTGAGCTGGATGCAGGTTTGAAGGAGCATCAGGAGCAAGCTTGGGGTGAGTATTCTTGGAAGGGTGACGTTGGCTGTGAGTAGCTGCATGTGTTCACAGCCGGTGCCAGTGCTGGGCTATGTGATGTTGGTAGTGTGATGCAGAATCCTGTAAGTGGTCTCTGTGTTGAGTGCAGCTGTCATGCATTTGCACTACCTGTACTTCCTAATGTTCTTTGAGTAATAGGCATTGACATTGAGAGTTGTAGGCTTCAGGTCTTGTCAGCATTGGGTCAGTGTGAGAAATCCCATGTAAGGACACCGCAGTGTGCAAAATCTGAGTGTGCTTTCATCAATGCGTTCATTGCCTGACCTCAGTATGTTGAGGCTTAGACATCTGACTACCAATGTGCAACTGAAGTTGTGCCCCACAGTATAACATGGTGTATGGCATAAGCTCATGGCAAGTGTAGACTGTTATGTTGCCGTCTGTATCTGTGTTGCCCCCTTCTGCTCCACTCAGATATGGCAGCGGCAACATGTGATGGGGTACATCTTTGCCCCCTTCAGGGCCCTAGTTGTGTTCAGGGCTATTGGTGTGTCTGGTTGAATGCAGCCATAGAAAGGCTTTGTGGTCATCACATGGCTGACTTGTGCCCGGTTAGCTTGTAGACAGGCAAAGGATCCAGTAAAAAACTTGAGGTCGCACAATGTTTTGCACAGGGTGATGTGTGTAACAGGGATATTTCATCATCTTTAGTGATGCTTAGCATGCATATTAATGTTCTGTTGATGCCAATTAACTGACCCTACATCTCTCTCTCTCATGCAACATCTCCCGTGGGCACGACAGGACAGGGGACGGACACCAATGGTGAGACATCAACACAACTGCTGTACCTGAGCACAGTGACACAGATGTGACCAGCGCCTCGGAGGTGGACCGGAGTCTGCTTGATGAATCACAGCCAGAGACGCAGACCTCAACGTCATCAGACGCCAGCGGTGATGCATCTATATTAGCGGGCACAGGGACCGGGGACTCAGCCTCCACTTCCACCACACAGCGCACAGTGCCCACCTTCCCACCTACCTCCACTAGTCCTGCCCGTGTTCGCAGCAGTAAGAAGGGAAGAGTGTCCTTCACCCCTGGCACCACTGCACCTGTCCCCCCTGCTGCCCTCAGTACTGACAAAAAAGAAGGGGGTTCCCCTGGGGATACAACGTGGGAGGCAGGTAAGGGGGAAAAGAACAATACAAGAAAGAAAGAACCCTGCCGTGGGTAAAAGGGCCCTATATTAGGGTCCCGTGTAATTAAATACCTTTATGGACCAGAGAGCGATGCCAAGTTAGACAATTACAACATATGTATAGAGTCCATTTTCTTTTTCTTTTTTCATTTTTATCGTTTTGCTCATACAGTAGTGCAGTTAATTTAGTCTTTAGTAAACAGATTAGACGATTTTATCATACAAAAATACAATTCATAAATACTTCATAATTCACTGTAAGGTCCCACACTCAACCACACATACCTCATCAATCCTCAATCAGGACACAGTCATACAACATCATTCATACTTCATTGCACTTGTTAAAAACCAAACCATGGTACACAAATGCCTGAATAGAAGGTCAGGTGGATATACACTTTGAATACAGGGGGGCTAGATCAGATGGAAAAAAGGCTGATCCAAAAGATGACTAAGGATCACTGTCTTCAACACCATAGACGCCTACGCGCATTTCGGTGAAGCGGTCAGGTCGGGCCACACCTTCATCAGGGCCAGGAGGTACCGTGGGGTGGGGGAACAACACTGTGATACAGAAAAATATATGTAAATATATTCGCTTTGTAGGATGACATAACAATATACCAAAACAGTTCACCTTAGTATAATAAATAATTTCTATCAATGTGGTAATCATGATGAATATGTCTGAAAACCCGTATGGACCAGTATGCTCAATGCCATTCAAAGTCAAGCTGATTTTAAGAGCACATTGATAGAAATTAATTATTATACTAAAGTGAACTGTTTTGGTATATTGTTATGTCATCCTACAAAGCGTATATGTTTACATATTTTTTTCTGTATCACAGTTTTGTTCCCCCACCCCACGGTACCTCCTGGCCCTGATGAAGGTGTGGCCCGACCTGGCCGCTTCACCGAAACGCGCGTAGGCGTCTATGGTGTTGAAGACAGTGATCCTTAGTCATCTTTTGGATCTGCCTTTTTTCCATCTGATCTAGCCCCCCTGTATTCAAAGTGTATGTCCACCTGACCTTCTATTCAGGCATTTGTGTTCCATGGTTTGGTTTTTAACAAGTGCAATGAAGTATGAATGATGTTGTATGACTGTGTCTGATTGAGGATTGATGAGGTATGTGTGGTTGAGTGTGGGACCTTACAGTGAATTATGAAGTATTTATGAATTGTATTTTTGTATGATAAAATCGTCTAATCTGTTTACTAAAGACTAAATTAACTGCACTACTGTATGAGAAAACGATAAAAATGAAAAAATAAAAATAAAAATGGACTCTATACAAATGTTGTAATTGTCTAACTTGGCATCGCTCTCTGGTCCATAAAGGTATTTAATTACACGGGACCCTAATATAGGGCCCTTTTACCCACGGCAGGGTTCTTTCTTTCTTGTATTGCTCTTTTCCCCCTTACCTGCCTCCCACGTTGTATCCCCAGGGGAACCCCCTTCTTTTTTGTAGTTACTTCACAGCCCTAAACTGTGGGGGTTTGGAATCCACAGAGGAATTGGGAAAAATAATCCATAAGGTGAGTGATGTTTTGAATGTTGAATGCAAGCTGTTTCGTTGTATACATTATTTCTTTAACAAAAAAAACCCCTCTATATATATTTTTGACTAAGAGTGAAAAGCGACCCTTGAGCCTTCTGTTGTTTGTTTTCTCCTTCTTAGCCCTCCTAACACTATCATGGATAGCATTAAGACGTTCGGGTTCTCAGATGAGGACTATGCCAAAATGATTGGCCTATCAACAGACAGTAATCCCCAATTCACTCCCTCCAGAGGGTTAAATGGAGAGTGGACTAAGCTTCTAAATTTACGTATGAAAACCAAGAGAACAGAACTCCACGCCCAGTTCATGCTTGACTATCTTCGGGCAGGAACGATACCTATCGGACTTAGAGTACGAAACATACCTGGGTTATTTATAGAAATCAGAAATTTCCTGGTGCGCTGGGCTCTTATTTCCAACCAGTGCTCCAGGGACTGGATGATGCTGATTGTGGAAACAGCTAGAGGCATCATTGATATCTTAAATAAAGAAATTCATGAATTAGAGGATAAATTAAAAGAAGGGAATGCTGTTGATTTAGGAAAGCAAAAACTGGAAGAGATCCAAATTGAATTGGATTCCTTCAGTGATTACCTTCTCAAAAGAAAAACTCAGAAACTGCGCAAAGATATCAGGCTTTTCACCTAGGAGAGGGCATATCCTTACTTATCTACGGGGTTTTATACTAACTCGGACTCCAGTGACCAGCATAACCAAACACCCAGATGGGGCAACAAAAGAAAAACTACCTTCTCAGACACCACTGACTCCGACGGAGAGGCCCAGGAGGAATTTGATCATAATTTTGATCAAGGGTACAATCCAAATCCCCAAAACAGACCCACCCATTATGAAAGAAATGCCCCCCAGAACCGTTTTTTGGGGAACCGCCGGGGCAACCCCAGCCCGAGAACGAGACCTGCCCAAGCGAGGAACTACCATCCTGCTCAGGGCCAACCCCAAATGTATGTACAGACAAGGCAACAACAGTACTGGAGAACGTAAGGGGCATTCCCATATTCAATCTCTCAAGTAAAGGAATAGACCATCTATCCTCTGACCTATTAACCAGAGGTCTGACATTTGTACCCTCGGCCAACTTTAACAAGTTCGAATTCATGAAAGATTTTCAATCATTTTTCAGAAAAATTTGCCTAAAGAAATTCTTTGCTGATCGTCCATCCCCTGAAGATGATCTGAATGCATCTGGACTAAAACCCAAATCTTCCTTTATTCCCTCATTAGAGATGATAGGAAGTGAGGTTGAAATATTTGAAAAGGCGGTCATGAGAAAAATGGAAAGAATTATCCAATATGTTCCGATACCGAGTTCTAACCTATCTCCACAAGAGAGAGAGACCTTAACGAACTTGGAACATGACAGGAGTCTGACCATGAAACCCTGTGACAAGGGAGGAGGGATTGTCATTTTTGATACTTCCACCTATATCAATAAGATGACAGCCTTCCTCTTGTCGTCTGATCATTATGCCAAGGTTACTCGCAATCCTGAACCAAAACTCAAAACTCACATTTTGAGAATTGTAGAGGAAGCATGTGAAAAAGGACACATCTGCCAACAGGAGGCGGAGTCTCTAACACCCAGCTTCACCAGACTTCCTATTATCTATGGGTTTTCCAAAACCCATAAAGACACCAGGGATCCCCCCCCTAATAACCCATTGTCTCTACCATCGGGGCGGCGACTGAACCCCTCTCCAAATACCTAGACAAATTCCTCAAACTGATGGTAAGCAATCTGGAATCATTTGTGAGGGACACGGGCCACTTCATTGAACGAGTAGAGGGCATCCCATTCTTTGAGGACAGGGAAATCCTTGTGACCTTGGATGTGGAATCGTTGTATTCCAACATCCCGCAAAAGGGAGCCTTCGACACGATTGAAAGAATCTTGAGTCACACCCCTGAGATTCAGAATGCCAACTTCATTCTCCAATGCCTAAAAATAGTTCTCTATGAGAACTGCTTTGAGTTCAATGGCACCACATACAAACAAATACGAGGAGTTAGCATGGGGGCCAGCTGTGCCCCCAGTGTCGCCTGCCTTTATGTGGGGGAGTTCGAAAGAATCAACATCTACAATGAACTGGCCCCCTTCCATGAGAATGTTAAAATATGGTCTCGATTTATCGATATATTTTTCATATGGAAGGGGGACCAGGAATCATTAGACAAATTCCTACTCTGGCTCAATGCAGCTGATCCCCATCTTCGTTTTACCTTACACTCCAGCAGAACCAGGATTGAATTCGTGGACATATGGGTGGAACACAGGGAAAACCAACTTAGTGTTTCCCTGTACAGCAAACCAACTGCCAGGAACACGTTGCTACAGTATGGCAGCTTTCATCCCAGATGTCAGAGAGATAGCATCCCCTATAGCCAGTTTCTTCGAATCCGAAAAAACTGTACTGACATCGGGGATTTTCTACAACAAGCAGACATCTTGAAAGCGAAACTGAAGCATCGAGGGTATCCACCCAGGCTAATCAAGGACTCTTTCAAAAGGGCGAGATACACGGATAGAGCACACACGTTTGGACCTCAACAAAAAACATGTAATGACCAACTGGTATGCATTGTAAAACATTCTGAATTGAATCACAAGGTTCACCAAGTGATCAACTCGAACTGGCACCTCCTCAATCTGAAAAATAATGACACCCCCCTGGCTAAACCTATCTTTGCCTTCAAAAGAAATAAAAACCTTAAATACCATTTGGTGAAAGGCAAACTCCAGGAGGCGTTACCAGCAATCCAGTCAGGGATTGGGAATCTGGACCCAATCTATGGCAACCACCAGTGCGGCACCTGCCAGGCCTGTCCCCTAGCCATAGTGGGGGACACTATCATGATTTGTGACCGAAAGATCTCAGTGGCACGAAACAAAAGACTGACTAATTGCCGCACCTCCAATGTCATCTACGTGATCCTGTGCCCCTGCGGCTTGCCGTATGTGGGAGAAACAGGCAGGGAATGTCACCTACGCATAGGGGAGCATAAATCTAATATTAGAAATGGAAGAACTTCAGCCCCTATTGTCAGTCACTGGATCAAAATGAACCACCAAGAGAAGGATCTGAGATGGTTCATCTTGGAAAAGATCCTACCAGGGAAGGGAACGAACCCCACTGCCCTCCGAAAGAAACGTGAGGTGTACTGGATTTTTTTGCTCCAATCTGTTCAAAGAGGCCTTAAAGAGGAATGCCCGTGGTCTCAAGCGATTATCTGAGCTCTAACCTCCTTTTCAGAGACATATTCCCAAGACCCTGATGTACCTTTCTTTAGAAGCCCCTTGTAGGGACTCCATACATTTTTGAAATGATCCTCATATTGGAGAAGCCTACGCTCTTTTAGTGCTACTTCGACCACCTCGATTGTGGGGCCTGATCAACTATTATTACCCCCCCTGGGCTGCGCTGGTTCTCTCCGCCTATTGAGGGGAAGGTATATTGGATATTAAAATGAATCCGAGTACCGAATCATTACTTTATATATTTTTTGGGGAATCGCTATGACTTTACCTTCTCATCTCAGAGATCCTTTGTGTCGTAACTGGACAATGGATGTAGAAACAAACTGAACCCCCCCTCCAGAAAGTCGTAGGGGCGCACAGTGAAAACTGTGCGTGCCCTGACTTAGTCTGTCATTCTTTACTATCCCCTAATTCAAGAACTAGGACTGTTCTGGAAAGCAGAAGAGAAAAAACACCCTAAACAGTCCTCTGTTTACTACCATGGTTATCCAGCTGGAGCGAATTACGGAGCTCACTTAAAAAGCAGGGCGGCGATCAGTATGGACCCGGCTTCTTTGAACGAGGTGGCGGCCCGGCATGACGACCCTATGAGATCGGAGCCCATTTCGCGGAACTATGTAAGTAAGGAGATTGTGCCCTAGCGTGCTTTTCACGATAGAACACCGTAGATATGAAGAATTGGAGATTGTGGCGATTATTTAGCCCCTTTAGCTCGCTGCGTACATGGCGACCTTCTATGTAGGGTTTGAGGTTCCGTGACAATTTGAACCCGTGTTTTCAATATTGTCGGAAATACATAATATTGGTATCAGCGAACCGCAAATGATCCATTCAGCATATCCTGGTGTTTTCGCTATGCTACGAGCAAGAGTACTCCTGTTACAAACACATTTCCGATCTACCCATGGCATCCATCTTAGAACATGGCAGCCATTTTGTGTTTCTTGCCCTCACATACGCAATAACCTCTGATTTCTCCATTTCAATTAAGGACACGTAGGCTTAGCCGGAGATTCACCTCTCTAGTGACACATGCACCTTAGATCAGAACACGCTGTAGTTGCATGACTCGACAAAGGCTGCTCCTTCTGCCCGAGGCCAGCCCTGCTATACTGGTTCTCGTGTCCATTGGCCTGATCACGATTAGGCGGCCGAAGCTGGTAGCCTTGCCCATTTACAACCCACAAATATCCCTTATCCTACTTTCCTATCTTCCACACCTGGCTCCGTTCCTTTCTTTCTGAATCTTTATTAGGGGGAGGTAACGAAATTTACGATGAGGCGGTCCGGCTCTTGAATGCAATATTGACAAGGGATTGTGATGAACTAGTGGGAACCCCTCTTCGTAATGTTTTGACATCAGATATTGTCGACGATTCCTGTGCAACGCCAAATATTTATTGTTTAAGACACAAAGGTTTGGGAATGTACTAACATGTGAAGAATTTGCCTGAAGGCCAATATTTAGTATATAAGGAGCAACCCTCTTTGTACGAATCGAACAGGCTCCTAGATATTGCCCATGTGTAGTTTCTGTGACTTCTGTGTCCCTGCAGTAATAAACCTTTGGTCTTTGACGCCACCATCGAGAAGCCCGTGTTTCTGTTTATTCGTGCACCGAGACAGGTAGAACTCCGGGGTCTTTGGGTGTTGTCCCCTGACACCTCTGGACGGAACCAAAAAGTCCAGAACTCCAATTGGCGCCCAACGTGCGGCGACATCATTCGGTACCGGTCCAAAAGCCTGAAGAGTTCGAGAAGCTTCGTGTGAAGAATCCTGAGGGAGGCGCCCCACTTCATCGATCCCGGCATATCGCAAAAGTGGCCCGACGTTCTCTTCCACGAGGGTTCCCGTTCAGGACGGCTGCAGTGGGCCGTTGCCTTGACCGTCGCCCTGTCTTGGACCCGAGGTGCAGTCCTTAGTACGGCAAAACGTGACGGGTTTCTCCTTGGTGACGTCTTCAGTACCTCAGTTAAGTATTTAGTGGTTGCTCGTTGGTTACTTCGTGAGGGTTGTTAAAATCCTTTTTTGGTTCTTGGTTTGGTTTGGTTTCGTAAGATTATCACTGGTTGTCCTGGTTACGATAATCTATTGGTTTTGTTTGGGTATCGATACATCAGTTCGCTTTTGTTAAGCCTAAGTTCTTGGTTCAAGTGCACATATCTGTTACTTGTTTTATTTGTTCTGTGTTCCGGATTACAAAATGGTAAGTCGGAAAAATTGTATGTTGTCTTGTTTTGGTTGCAACAGTGATTCACGATTGGAGGACTCATGTCTGGTTCCTCCGATTGGGACTCCTCTATATGATTTGTATTGTAAGTTTGGTGTGGGTCCTATATCTTATAATGAGGTGTGGGTCCGCTATACGGAAAAGGATGGTGTCCTTAGTTGGCCACTGCATGGTAGTTTTGAACCTGAAATCCTCGATAATTTGGAAGCGAAATTGTTTAGGAAGAAAGTCCGGCCGGCAATGTTTGATTCTTTCCGTTACTGGCGAAAAGAATCCAAACAGAGAGAAATTAAAAGGTTGAAGAAAGAACAAAAAGAGCAAGAGTTGACCCTAGAACAGGCTGTTAAGCAGCTGCAGGTCAACGAGTCTGAGAAGGCCGTAGAGGTGGCCATTAGAGAGCATAATTTAGCGATCGACAAGTGCTATCCTGCCTTGCCATCGAAAACAACTAAGATCGTAGAGGACCCCAAAAACGATCCTCTGTTGTCTTACTTGTTACAGTCACCTCCACCGTATGCACAAGGTGCTACGGCTCCGCCTGTACCGAATGTTCAATTGCCGGTTGCTGGACAACCTGGTATTCCTGCTCCTGCACCCCAGAATCAAGCTCCTGTACCTCCTATAATTAATGTGAATATTCCTTCGGCACCTCCACTCCCTGGGTTGCCGGCTTCTTTACCTATACCTGTATCACTTACACCTCCTGTTTCACAAGCTGTCTTACCTGATACTCCTACTGTCCCACTATCTATTCCTACTGCTTCTGTGTTCTCTACATCTGCTAGTATTATGACTCCGCTTACTGTTCGTCGAAGAATCACTGATTCCGTCTCTAATATTCTGTCTCCTTTCTATAAAACCTTAATTAAGACTCCTGCCTCTGACTCTGTACGAAGACGCAGTCAGCTTCCAAGTACTGAGGAACGGGGAATCTTGGATTCCACGGCTCTTAGATGGATTTCGAAGAGTAGGAGATATAGTACGAGAGATGTACTAGATACTTTCATGCAGTGGAAGGAACCAACGCAACGATATGTTTTTGACGAGATGTGCTCCCTGTTGCGTGATGAATTAGAAGAAGATGATTCTGAATCGAACCTAGAAGAATTAATTAATGTTCAAAAAGAGTTTGCTGCAGGTATGATAGTGGGTCAAGATATAAAAGAAGCGATGGAACTGATTTTAAGTTATAGAGATGATCCATCTCTTCGTTCACCGAGAGACTTAGAGAAAAGTAGTACGAAGCGGACTGGCCAATATCCAATGAGGGAGGTTCCTCCTATTTGGCGCGAAGCTGTGCAAGCTGATGCGGCCCATGGTATTGCAGCCGCTCCGGCACAATTCCAGAGAGTGTGGATACACATTCCGTGGAAACGAGCCGAAGTATTGGCAGTAAAACAGGCCTTGCCAGATCCGCGTAAAAATCCTGTCGGATATTATAAGGAGTTAGCACAAACAGTTGAGGCTTGTGTTATGAATCTAGCGGACATTGACATGTTATTTGGAAATGTAGTTCCGCAACCAATTTGGGCTAAAATTCGTAGGGAGAATCACCCAGTTGCCCTAGGTGGTGACTGGGCTGCTATCATTGCAGCAGATGGTCAGCAAATAGGTGGTTCCAAACCCGAACCTCTAATTGCTAATCTTCCAGGTAGGATAATTGACTTAATGAAGACTCTGATGCCAGCACTGCGCGTTAACTGGGATAAGTTGTCCGCATGCAGGCAAAAGAAAGACGAAAGTGTCTCCGACTTCTTCACGAGGTTCGAAGAGACTTTTGTAGATCATAGTGGTCAGGATATGAGCACAGAAGGAGGACAGAGATTGTTTGTCGATAAATTTGTACACAATTTGCTACCAGAGCTCTGCAACAAATTGAAAGATTCCGAGAGTGCGTGGGCTGTCTCTACAACTGCGCAAATACTTGCAACTGCACAGTATTATGAAAACAGAGATAAAGAGGAAAAAGAGAAATCAGATAAGAAAACGAAAGATTTAAAAACTAAAGTTCTTTTGCAACAGGCGTATCCGCCTCGCATGAATCAGACTAATACGCAGCAAGGGTCATATTAAAGGACAGATTATAGTTCACCGAGGCCACAATATCAGTGGAATCAGTGTGCGTACTGTAAGAAAGAGGGTCACTACAAAAATGACTGTCCGATCTTAGCGCAAAATAACGCAGCAGCAGCTCAGAGAGGTCGTGGTGGTTTTGTGCAGAATTCTAGAGGTCGAGGACGAGGTGCTATGCCTCCACAGACGAATGATCGCCCTTCCAATCACTTTGATCAACGAAATGGACAGTCTGCCAAGCAAAATAGATCTCAGCAGTATCATGTTGAAGACTATTGTGAAGTGGATGAGGGATTTCAGCAAAATGGGTACTAGGACAGCCATGGACAGAGAGAGGGAGTAGTATCAGTTCCAGTGGATCAGAGTGGGCCTTATGTCGCAGTAGCAACATCAGGTGTAGTCGAACCGTTTCTGTTGGATACTGGTGCAGCAAAAAGTTCTATCATTCATGCGAAACTCCCTGGCGCACCTTTGTCCGGCTTAACAAATGTTTCTGTAGGTTTTTCAGGCGCCCCTGTTTACAACCCTGTATCTGGTCCTTTGTCTATTTCTGTTGGACCGTGTCAATTGAAAGCACCTTTGATTTTGACGACAGGTTGTAATGAAAATCTGCTTGGTTTAGACTTATTAAAACGCCTATATGCGACATTGCACTGTTCTCCGGAAGGAGTACAGCTTACATTGGGTAAAAGAATCACCTCTCCGATGTACTTGTCAATGGATGCACTCCCGCCAGAGCTACGTTCACTCCCTGATACTCTTTGGGCGACTGGTCCTAACGATGTAGGCCTTTTGGAAATACCACCGTATGTAGTCACTTTGAAAGCAAATGTAAAATTTCCACGAATTCCTCAATACAAAATTTCTAGTGAAGGTGAACGTGCACTTTTATTGATTGTACAAGATTTGATTAAGAAAGGTGTGGTCGAAGAAACTAGAGGAAATGTTTGTAACAGTCCTGTATTGCCGATTTTGAAGCGCACTGATCCTTCAAAGCCTCCAGTATATAGATTCGTTATCGATCTTAGAGAGGTTAATAAAATCGTGATTCCACAGTTTCCTGTGGTCCCAGACATCACTGCCTTGTTAACATTGATTCCTGCTACAGCCACATGGTTTTCAGTCATCGACTTGAAGAATGCCTTTTTCAGCATTCCGATAGCCGAAGAAAGCAGAGATATTTTCGGCTTCTGTCTAGGAGGTCGAAGCTTCAGGTTCAAACGCGCTCCACAAGGCTATTGTGAAAGTCCGTCCATTTACAGCCAGGCATTAAAAAGTCAGTTAGATTCTTTTGTACTTCCTCAAGGTTCTGCCCTAGTGCAGTGTGTAGACGATCTTCTAGTGGCTGCCGATGACAAGGAAACTTGCAAAGCAGCTACGATTTCGTTATTGCATCATTTGTCCAACTTGAATCACAAGGTGTCACCTTCGAAATTGCAATACTGCTGCCAAGAAGTGACCTACCTAGGTCATCTCTTGTCAAAGGAGGGAAGGAAGTTGACCCCAGAGAGAATAAAAGCAATTACTCAGATGAGTGTTCCCCGCACTCAGAGAGAAGTACGTGCCTTTCTAGGTATTACTTCGTACTGTAGGCAGTGGATCCCAAATTTTTCTCTTTTAGCAAAACCATTGGTAGCTTTGACTGGGAAAGGTGTTCCGAGTCCGGTGCCATGGTCTGATGAATGTCAGGAGAGTTTTTCTGAGTTACGAAAAGCATTGTGTTCAGCTCCTGTATTGGGTACACCCGATTACAGTAAGCCATTCACGCTCTATGTTCACGAAAGAGAAGGTTGCGCGTTGAGTGTTCTGACACAGAAATTCGGTGATAAACAACGCCCTTGTGCGTATTTTTCATCAACATTAGATCCGGTAGCTAGAGCGTTACCTAGTTGTTTGAGAGCTACAGCGGCAGCTGCGGCTTCCATTCGACAATCTGCTGGTTTGGTGATGAACAACATGTTAGTGGTTATGGTTCCTCATGCTGTGGATACACTCATGAACAGAACCAGGACACAACACCTTACCAGTGCTAGATTATCTGGCTACGAGCTGACACTGCTAGCAAGTCATATTCAAATCAAAAGATGCAACGTATTGAATCCAGCAACCTTGTTGCCGACTAATCAAGAGTCGAGTGATTCTGAGCCCCATGATTGCTGTTTTAGAACTGAGGAAGAGACAAAGGGACGAATTGATTTAAAAGACACTCCGTTGTCAGATCCAGATGGCACGTTGTATGTGGATGGATCATGTTTTAAATTGGAGACTGGTGATGTGACCGCTGCTTATGCAGTAACAACTTTGAGTACGATTGTGGAGACTGCGAGAGTGAGTCAGAATTCTGCCCAAGCTGCAGAATTAATCGCTCTAACAAGAGCGTGTGTGTTAGCAAAGGGAAAGAGAGTGAATGTGTTCACAGATAGTCAGTACGCGTTTGGCGTGGCCCATAGTTTTGGCCGTTTGTGGAAAGAAAGAGGTTTCATTACGTCCCATGGGACTAAGATTCAACATGGTCAGCTAGTTAACGACTTGTTGGAATCTCTAACCTTGCCGACTGAAGTTGCAATTGTGAAATGCAGGGCTCATAAAGCAATCACGGATGATGTTGGTCGTGGAAATGCTTTTGCTGATGAAACCGCTAAACAGACAGCTAGAGATATGATGAGTAGAATGTATGTTGCTAGTTCTGCTAGATGGATTTCCGAGTCTGGAATGTGTGAGGACACAGTGGAAAGTGTGAAAGAGATTCAGAAAGAGGCAACTGAGGAGGAAAAGCGTGCATGGAAAGAAAGTACGGGTAAGTTGGATTCAAGTGGGTGTTGGATTGATTTGTCGGAACAACAGCGTTGGATGTTGCCTGATGTGTATGTGCTTGCAGTGGTGACAATGGCGCATGGAGTAGCGCATATAAGTTCTAAAGGAATCTGTAAGATGTTGGCTCCAGTCTGGAAGAATGATGGGATCAGTAAATGTGCAGAAAGAGTGGTGAAAAATTGTATGGTATGCCTGATGCATAATCCTGGCAAGGGAACTCCTACACCTGCTGGTCACTTCGCTCCTCCTTCCTGCCCCTTTGAGGTAATTCAGCTAGATTTCATACACATGGATCGTTGTAATAATCTAAAATACGTCCTGGTGGTAGTCTGTGCATTTTCCAGATGGATCGAAGCATATCCACTAAAGGACAATACTGCCCTATCAACTGCCAAAATTCTTCTCAAAGAATATTTCCCTAGGTATGGAATGCCACGGATTGTATGGTCAGATAACGGAAGTGAGTTTATAGGGAAAGTTATGCAGAGTGTGTGTGCCGGTTTGGGCATTAAACAAAAGTTCCACAGTGCAAACCATCCCCAGTCTGCTGGTTTAGTTGAGGGCTACAACGGCACCCTCAAACTAAAACTAGCTAAAATACAGGCATCCACGGGTTTATCCTGGCCAGACGCATTACCCTTGGCTTTGTTATCCACAAGAGCGACTGTGCATTCTAGAGTAGGGCTTAGTCCATACGAAATTGTCTTTGGCCGTCCCGCTAATATTTGGGGAGTGCCAAGGCCAAAGGAGTTTTGTTCTCTAGAATATCCAATGTTGATTGATTACCTTTACGACTTGACTGCTAAATTGAGTCTTATTCACCAACAGGTTTTCGATGCATTGCCAACGCCTCCGGAGAGTCCAGGCCATCAGCTGAAACCCGGCGACCACGTTGTGGTACGAAATTTCGCGAGGACGAAGAACCTTCAACCCAGATTTGTTGGCCCCTTCCAGGTGCTGCTTGCAACAAGAACTGCCGTTCGTGTGGCTGGTCGCAAGCATTGGATCCATGCGACACACGTCAAACGTGTACCTCTGCCACTTCCTTACGATGACTGGGTTAAGAAGGGAATTGGTGCCTCTGAATGCGAGCAAACACCAAAGTTTGTCCCTTTTAGCGATGCCAAAGTGATAACTGACACTACGAACTCTGACTCTCCTCCTGAAAATACTTCTTTGACTCCTGAACACTTGCCCTCTGCATCAGAAGAAACTCTGCCATCTGCAAACTTGAACATTGCAAACTTTACCGACACTACACTGTTTCCTGATCAAACAGTTCCTGCAAAACTAAGATACAACTTACGATCTCGTAATATGGACAAATAAAGCAGGAAACTGCCAATTTTCTACACATTTGAAATTTTAACACTTTGCCTTCAGCCAGGAAGTTTGCTATTGTTTTATTGTTTTCAATTGCCTTGCCGTCTGGGTAGCCGTAGGGTCGTGGCTGTGTGCCTAGTTGAATCTGCGGGGGTCTGACACAAGGTCGACCTTTCTGTTAGTTCTGGGAACTCCCAGGGCTGATAGAGGCATTTTCATTTACGTACACATCATCAGTGGTCGCGAGCGGATTGTAGAAGATGGAGCTTCGTGCGCTGCAACGAGAAAATGTGATTTATGTTCGCAGAAACAGACTTTACAGAATTCTTCACAGCAAATGTTTTCTGATGCAATGTGCTATTACATTTTTAATTGTTTTAATGACGTTGGTGGGTGGAATCGTTTTTGGTATAAATTTGATCTTTGTGCCAGTAACTACAGTACCTCCCCTTGATCCTGCTTTCTCTACTGTTTCTTCTATACACTCTTTTCACTCGTTTCCTGAACATGAGCAAGCTCGACGCTCAGAATTTATCAATAACACTTTTGTACAGCTCTTGCACCAACACCAACTGGTAGTTAACACTACAGACTGCTGGGTGTGTGGCTTGATACCCCACACTATGGATAAAGGTATTCCCTATCTGGTTTTGCCTTTCAGCTATAATGGATCATTTCAGGCCCTTCAGACCATTTTTGCTTATGCCCTTGAAACCTATCCTCCGCGTCCACCACGTTCCACTAAATATAACTCTGCCAATAAAGCTTTAGTCCAGGGTATTATTGATATGATCAAGGATGTCAATAACACTCCATCTTACCCTAGAGACGAATTACGAGTATATTTGAGTTGGAATTCTTCAGAGTATCGCCTTAGTTTGGGAGAAAGCAAGCGTAAAAGCTCAACTCCAATCTGGGTCGTACCTCACCGAGGTCAGGTCTGTTTGCAAGGTAATGGGAGAAATCCAAGAGCTCAGCTAGGGAGGAGTGAGTGCGTCGAAACTTACGTGTTTCCGTCTAACTCCTCCCCTGCTTTTCTCACTGCTAGGGGTACCTACTTCATCTGTCAAGACAGAGCGTATACATGGTTGCCTGCTGACTTTTCAGGGTCATGTTATATTGCTCGGTTGTTGCCTCCAACATACACTGCTTCATCTGATTATCACAAGACCAGAGTAGCAAGAGGTGTCTTCAGCAAGGAAGATACTGCTGGTCAGGAAGCTGGAGACTTCTTCAAAGGTTTCCTTCCGTTCTGGGGGCCTATGGCCAATAGTAGAAACATACGTCAGCTAACACGGGTAGTTGAATCTACTATTACCGAAACTGCTGGTGCCCTTAGCAACTTGACAGCTGAGCTTCAGGCGGATAGACTCATGACGTTGCAGAACCGTATGGTTTTAGACGTAATACTTGCGGATCGAGGTGGGGTATGCAGAATGATCCAATCGAGCTGCTGTGTCTTTATTCCCAATAATGCTCCAACAGTCTATGAGGCGATCTCTAAGCTACACAAGATTTCCGACTCTATTCATGTAGACAAGGGAAACTGGTCCTTCATAGAGTGGTTGTGGACTCTGATATCAGCGTGGGGATGGAAGGTTCTGATGGTCATTGGTGTCATCTTAGTATTCCTATTCTCATGTTGCCTGATTATCCAGTGTGGTCCAGCTCTGTGTAGTCTTTGTGCTGCAACCTGTTTTAGAAAACCACCTGCGTTTGGGGAAAAGGCACGAGAAAGGATGATGATACAACAACATGTCATTGACCTGATGAGCATAGAACTAGATTCTGACATAGACTGAGTAATTGCCTATGTAAGGGCAAAAGGAGGTCTGAGGTTCCGTGACAATTTGAACCCGTGTTTTCAATATTGTCGGAAATACATAATATTGGTATCAGCGAACCGCAAATGATCCATTCAGCATATCCTGGTGTTTTCGCTATGCTACGAGCAAGAGTACTCCTGTTACAAACACATTTCCGATCTACCCATGGCATCCATCTTAGAACATGGCAGCCATTTTGTGTTTCTTGCCCTCACATACGCAATAACCTCTGATTTCTCCATTTCAATTAAGGACACGTAGGCTTAGCCGGAGATTCACCTCTCTAGTGACACGTGCACCTTAGATCAGAACACGCTGTAGTTGCATGACTCGACAAAGGCTGCTCCTTCTGCCCGAGGCCAGCCCTGCTATACTGGTTCTCGTGTCCATTGGCCTGATCACGATAAGGCGGCCGAAGCTGGTAGCCTTGCCCATTTACAACCCACAAACATCCCTTATCCTACTTTCCTATCTTCCACACCTGGCTCCGTTCCTTTCTTTCTGAATCTTTATTAGGGGGAGGTAACGAAATTTACGATGAGGCGGTCCGGCTCTTGAATGCAATATTGACAAGGGATTGTGATGAACTAGTGGGAACCCCTCTTCGTAATGTTTTGACATCAGATATTGCCGACGATTCCTGTGCAACGCCAAATATTTATTGTTTAAGACACAAAGGTTTGGGAATGTACTAACATGTGAAGAATTTGCCTGAAGGCCAATATTTAGTATATAAGGAGCAACCCTCTTTGTACGAATCGAACAGGCTCCTAGATACTGCCCATGTGTAGTTTCTGTGACTTCTGTGTCCCTGCAGTAATAAACCTTTGGTCTTTGACGCCACCATCGAGAAGCCCGTGTTTCTGTTTATTCGTGCACCGAGACAGGTAGAACTCCGGGGTCTTTGGGTGTTGTCCCCTGACACCTCTGGACGGAACCAAAAAGTCCAGAACTCCAGGTTAACTGACAATGGCGCCTATAACTCACTCCGTGGTAGTAACTGAACATGATGCGCTCATCTCTAATTACTACCTAGTTAGCATGCCGTGTTGTTTTCTGTTTAGACGGATATACTGATCTGTGACCGCAGTTGGATATCGCGCTTCTGCCCGGATATCCCTGCCTAGAGGACCGATCCCCATAAGCACAGATACAGGTAAATTACTATCCTTCTTGTTATACCTATTCCAGAGTGCTATCACTGCCGCTTGTTTTTACCCTTTAGACAGGATCACCACTACCTCCAGCCTCACCTTGAAATCATCGGTTAAGCCCATTTTTAATCAGTACATATCTTTATTCCATCCATAAATAGGAGATCGACACCTTTTATCTATCTGGGCAAAGGACGCCGTTTTTCTTTAGCCTCGAGGACTTCTCGCCTCCAGTCATATACACAGGTAAATAGCGAATATCCTGATTCCCCTACTAACTAATAGAGACTACGTGTTTGGCGTTTCCTATAAGGGGACGTTCGTACGGCCGTGTAAAATGAAAGAGTGCGACTTAATCCCTCCTCCTTTTCCTCATACTATACCTAACAGGACCCTAATTCCTTTATATGATTTTCTAACTTGAGATGATCATGCTGCCTCTGATTTGCCTATAAACTTTGAGACTGATCCCCGCGATCTGCAAAAGCTCAGCCGCCTGCGACATAAACGAGTGAACGTCCCAGGTAACATTCTTAGAAATTATTGACCTAACTCCCAGAATAGAGTTTTGATCTCGCGATCGCTCCCTATACTTTACATCCTTTTACTAATGTGCTTTCTGATTAGCCCGTTTCTTCTCCTCAGAAGTCTATCCGAATCGTGGAAGAACGCCCAAGGCACATTTGGATCCACTAAGAAATGATCCAAGGTCGCAAGAAATTGGTGTGAATCATAATCTATATAATACGGCACCTCCTGGTATTGAGACCACAACCTTTTGTTTCACAGGTAAGCCCCTTGCTGCTTCTAGGAAACTACAGGTTAGAAGCCAATAAGACTACGAGATTTATCAGGAGAGTATCCACTCCTGCCCTCTCTCTACTGAGAAAGGGATGGAACGAGAAAGAATGTGCTCCACTTTAGCGACCCATATAGAAGTGTACCCTACCTGCGAAGTTAAATGAATTGAATAAACCCAGTTGGATAGAAAGAGAGATGAATGAACGTGAGATGGATGAATGTATAGAGCCTAATGGAGAAACACCCAAATTCCCTGTGAGTTATAGGAGATTCTTCAACCCGATGGTAATCATGATGAATATGTCTGAAAACCCGTATGGACCAGTATGCTCAATGCCATTCAAAGTCAAGCTGATTTTAAGAGCACATT
>NW_028248080.1:0-104311 GCF_964263255.1 Lissotriton vulgaris | reverse complement strand
GACAGCAAAAAGGGGGGAACCTCTATTATGACCTATATTTCTTCATACATGAGCATTGAAGTTACTTCAAAGTTACATACAGGATGCTGCAAGAAACATGAAAACATTCACTTAGACTTATTATTAATATTTTATTTCTTTCATTTATTTTCTATCATTTTCATAACAATTTAGTTTTTTTCTCATTTTTTTAATGATTGTTTTATCAAAATTACAATACAGTGACATGGTAACATATGTACAAATCAGTTAAAATGCAAGATTAAATCATATCTAGACAAAAACCCCTACACTTTACATATTCAGTTATTTTCACTCATACCCACATTCATACATAATCAATCTTTCATACTCATAGTGCTGACATGACTGACACAACACACAACAATGAGAGAAATGAAAAACAGATAAAAATGTCCTCTAGTAGACTCCTCGGGATATCGCTAAGACCAATAGTCTTTAGGTCTTTCTTTTTATTATAAGCGTTATTGATCCTTTTTGATCTTTTCCTTTCTTTCTCCAAAGTTTCAATTAATTTATACGTGAGGGTCTCTGGTGCGTACGGCCTACGTACGTTTCGGTGATAGAGTTATTTTGCTTCACCTTCTTCAGGGCCAACAAGAGACTGAACAAAAAACAGGTGCATACATACTCTTAAAACCAAGGGGTTCTCATTATCTGTAATAAGAACATATGTACCATCATTAGTTTCTGAGCAGCTATGAGACAGCGCATGGTTCAACTATTTAAATGAACTTTACGTGCGTGTTGCTCACCTGTGCCAAAGTCTAAAAACTAGTTGGGTGGGAAAAGTGCAATAAGCAGCTACATACCTTAAAACCCAGAGTCAAACAAAGGCTTGTGAAAGGATAAATAAAGTCTTGTGAAAGAATAAATAAAGTCTTGTGAATCCCCAAGTGTTTGTAAAGTTGATCGAAAAAAAGAAGGGCGGAAAGAGGATTTGGCTCCTCGCTTTACTGCTGGCGTGTGAATACAAGCATGATATGCCGGGTGGTATAGTGTCTACTATCTATAAGTAAATTACAGCTACCTGTGTCTATGTTGAGACTTTATAGACACGTTAGGAAAGATAGTACCACTGGGCGCTGGTATTCTGATACTCTGAACAAATGTTCAATCCTGCAAATAAAACGCAATGGAGCCTTGTAAGTTATTTTGCTTGTTAGTTATGTCTATTGGAATATGGTCTATACATGACTGGATGTTTACCTAGGAGCTGTGGATCCTCAATATAAGATCAGTGTTTTAAATATATGGTTGTAGCGCTTTTTGTGGCTCCAGCCAATTGCTCACTTTTAACTGTTAGACCTGTAATGAGAAAATGAAAGTGTTCCAAGATCAATCTCGGATACAGGATAATAATCATGTTTTCATTTTTCCTGAAATTACAAAAAACTGAAAGCTAGATGGACCATATGCTTACCACTGAAAGGGGTATTAACTGCCAAGTGAAAAAGTATACCATTGGAAATGTATCGGTGGGTATGTAACAACCCATACATACTGATTTTGCTCTAGTGCTAATTTTAACCATATAGTTTTTTCCGTTATTGTCTCCCTTTTCTTTAATATATCTTATTCTTCTCCTGGTGTGCAGACTTTTATTTATTTGCAACTAAGGCTCTCTAAACATGTGTGTAAGAGGTGTTTAGGCAGAATTATTACACCTATTATTTCCTTCCTGACACTACGACATGGCTTTGTCTATCACGCGTATGTATGGCGTGTCTGCATGTGTCTGTGCTGTGTGGCAAAAGAGTCCTTTCTGGTCAGCTGTACTTTCAAAGAGCAGAAGTCAGCTATCTAGCTGGTAGGTGACGGACTCAGTGCATGTTGCGCATCCGGAGGGACACGCTGAACTGGTGAAAACAGAGCTTTTGCAAAAAGTCGCTTATGTATATGCCAACCCCCATTATTTCTTTTAATGGTGCCGCGGTGTATCTCGGACTGACTAGTGCTGATATGAAGTGTCCCTATCTACGCTTAGCGGTACAACATAATTTCAGAGTCCCTGCTGGTCAGGCGTTTTATACCGGGCACGTGCTGCCGGTAAGCTCGAGGCGGGCGGTAACAGTCCTATCGCCGTGCAAAATCAAATTTGTTAACTAAATGGAAACGGAACTCCTAGGGAAGTCTCTTACCTATAATTTGGAGATTTGCTCGTCTTCAGGGGGCGCCTCCGGCCGATGTCACTGCCACTGACATCTGGCAATATTACTGCGCGTGTTTTTATAGCGGAAATATTATGTGATTGTTTACAGCTTAAACCAATGCCGGCAGTGTGAATTCCCCCTACCGTGCGTAGACATAGAGATGAGACTTTGCTAGATCATAGTGAATGAACACTGAAAGGGGACTCATCAGTGTGTGTTGTGAGATAATATAATATGGCGCTCACTGTCTGTAGTAGCAGCCTCACCTAATTGTCCAAAAGTTGCTAAGACCAAATCGTGAGATATTTTTATCAAGATGAAACAATTAAGAAGAGAAACAGATGTTGCAGTGCTCTCTTTCAAAAAGACGTCTGCTACAAATTATATGAAGTGTTGGATTGAGGAGTCTGACATATGCTGGTCGCTAAGCACTAAGGTGAACGAGGGAGATATTCAATTTATACTGCTTCTGTGACTCTATCGAAAAGGGGTGATAGAGGATGGTGTAAAGTTCTTGATCCATCTTGTACAGTATCAAGGCGTCATGCGTATAGACACTACATGACGGGATTATTAGAAGATGTGTCCTGCATGGTCATTGTTGATAAGTGTGTGATACAATCACTTCATGTGAGATGAATAGAATGACCATAGATTCTGAGATAAGCCAGAGTGGCTGGTCTTATAGAGATGGATATTGATATTATGGATTCTGAAATAATGCCAGAGTGGCTGGTCTATTAGAAATGGAAATTGATATTATTGGCCATGTTCTAAAGTGATGGACAAAAGGTTCTCAGCGTTTTAACAGAATATTTATCGGTCAGGTGGCACTATAGGTTAAACTTTCTATGGAGTACAATCCAGAAGTGTTATAGCTAGTCTGCGATGATCCAGCATATTTCTTCATTATGTCCATGATGCACTGTGTCAAGCTGGTATATCCAGAAGGTTTCTCGTTGCTTCCTGTGTTTAGTCATGTCTTTGCCTGGAATACTCTGTACTCGTTCAAGGATGTGCCAACGCATGTCCTTTTCTGTGTGGCCATATTGGGTGTAATGTGTTACCATGGGAGCATTGGTTTTTCTGGTTCTAACCGCTGATTTATGCTCTGAGAACCTCACTCAAAATTCTCTGGCTGTTTCTCCTATGTAACCTAAGCTGCAGGGACCTAAAATGAGGTAGATTACATTGGAGGTTTTACAATTTGTCATTTCATTGAAATGACCACTTTTATTTCTGTACGTCCAAGAGTTACCAGAAATGACTTGGTCACAGGCATGGCAGGTACCACATTTGTGGTTCCCTTTTGGTAAAGGTTTGCCATCCATGGTACGTTGGAGTGATTTGTCTTTTTGTTTCGCCCTACTGTGGACTAATTTGTCTCTAAGATTTGAGTTCCTCCTGAATGCGATCAGAGGCTTTCTCAACTCTGTCTCATGATCGTGGGTGTTAAGAATTTTCCAATTTTTGTTTATAATCTGTCTGATGTTATTGTTTAGGGTGGTGTGATTCAGGACACAGACCAGATTTTGATTTGGGACTTTCGCTGTTTGATTTAAAAGGGCATCCCTGTTGTAGTATTTCACTCTTTTGAGTGATTGGCGAACTAATCTCTTGGGATAGCCTCGTTCTAATAGGCGAGCTTGTAGCTTGTTGGCATGTATCATGAAATCTTTAATGTTGGTACAATTTCTCTTTATTCTTAGAAACTCCCCGAAGGAAATAGAATCTTTTTGGCAGGGAGGAGATCTTATGCAACTTTGAGATGGCTTGATAGACGGTCGGAGCGTTATCTGGAATGAAAATACAGAAGCTCGAATGGATCACCTTACATACCCCACCTCGATCTGCTAAGATCACGTCTAAAACCATACGGTTTTGTAACGTCATAAGTCTATCCGCCTGAAGTTCTGTGGTGATATTACCAAGGGCACTGGCAGTAATATTAGCTGTCGATTCCACCACTCGAGTCAACTGTCTCAGGTTCCTACTATTAACCATAGGCCCCCAAAACGGGAGGAAACCCTTGAAAAAGTCTCCTGCCTCTTGACCGGCAGTGTCCTCTTCGCTAATTACGCCTCTCACAACTCTAGTTTTGTGATAGTCTGCGTCTACAGTGAACGTCGGAGGCAACAGATTTGCGATAAAACATGAGCCCACAAAGTCGGAGGGCAACCATGCATACGCACGATCATGGCAGACAAAGTATGTACCCTTGGCAGCCAGAAACACAGGGGACGAGCCCATCGGCAGAATGTAATTCTCGGTGCAAGCACTCTCTCCAAGTCGGGCTTTCGATCTTCGACCACGACCCATTAGACAAAAATTACCAATGTGGGGTACATCAGTTCCGCAGCCTGGGCAGAGTTCTGATTCAATCTTGCAGTTTCCACAACAGTATTCAAAGTCACAACAGCATATGCAGTAGTCACATCACCATTCGGCAATTTAAAACATGAACCATCCACATACAAAGTTCCATCTGGATTTTCCAAAGGAGTGTTTTTAAGGTCCACTCGACCTTTTATTTCCTCTTCAGTCCTCAGATAGCAGTCATGGGCTGCTATTTCATCTGACTCTGTGCTAATTGGTAACAAAGTCGCCGGGTTCAGAACATTGCAACGTTTTATCTGAATATGACTTGCCAACAGCGTCAACTCGTACCCAGACAACCTCGCACTCGTCAAGTGCTGAGTTTTCGTACGATTCAAAAGAGTGTCGACCGCATGCGGAACCATCACCGTAAGCATATTATCCATGACCAATCCTGCTGATTGTCGGATGGACACAGCAGCTGCCGCTGTTGCTCTCAAGCAACTCGGCAATGCTCTAGCTACCGGGTCCAGGGTCGAGGAAAAATATGCACATGGACGTTGCTTACCACCAAAAGGTTGCGTTAAGACACTCAAAGCACAACCTTCCCTCTCGTGAACATATAATGTAAACGGCTTACTGTAGTCAGGGGTACCTAACACAGGAGCCGAACACAATGAGTCACGCAATTCAGAAAAACTCTTCTGACATTCTTCCGTCCATGGTAAGGGAGTTGAAACATCCTTGCACGTAAGAGCCACCAATGGTTTCGCTAGCAATGAAAAATTTGGAATCCATTGCCTGCAATACGACGTGATACCTAGAAAGGCACGCACATCTCTTTGGGTTGTTGGCACAGTCATTCGCGCAATTGCTGCAATTCTCTCTGGGGTCAACCGTCTTCCCTCCTTTGACAATAAGTGACCTAGATAGGTTACTTCTTGACAACAATATTGGAGTTTAGAAGGTGACACCTTGTGATGCAAGTCACAGAGATGTTGCAGCAACGACACCGTAGCAATTTTGCAAATGTCCTGAGTATCTGCAGCCACCAATAAGTCATCGACATATTGGATTAAGGCCGCACCAGCCGGCAACGAAAGCGCATCCAGTTGACCCTTCAAGGCTTGACTGTAAATCGATGGACTCTCACAGTAGCCCTGAGGAGCGCGTTTAAACCGGAAGCTGCGACCACCAAGAGAGAAACCAAAAAGGTCTCTGCTTTCTTCGGCAATCGGAATGCTAAAGAAAGCATTCTTCAAATCGATCACCGAAAACCAAGATGCAGAAGCTGGAATCAGAGTCAGTAGCGCTGTGATGTCAGGCACAACAGGGAACTGAGGAATTACAATTTTATTCACCTCCCGTAAATCAATAACAAAACGATAAACAGGCGGTTTTGAAGGGTCAGTACGTTTTAGAATGGGTAATACAGGGCTGTTGCACACGTTTCCCCGCGTTTCTTCAATAACATCTTTCTCGATCAGATCGTAAATGATCGCTAACAGTGCTCGTTCACCATCAAGAGATATGCAATACTGGGGAATACGTGGCAACCGTACATTAGATTTCAGCTGAACAACATAAGGGGAGATGTCAAGCAGGCCCACATCATTGGGACCTGTTGCCCACAAAGATGCAGGAAGAGAACTCAATTCCGGTGGAAGCTTATCGAGAGACAAGTACATAGGAGAGACAACCCTCTCTCCTAACGTAAGCTTTACACCCGCAGGAGAACAATACAAAGTTGCATACAAACGTTTTAGCAAATCCAGGCCCAAAAGATTTTCACCACAACCAGTAGTTAAAATCAACGGAGCTTGAAGCTCACGAGGCCCAATTGTAAGGGGCAAAGGGCGTGAAACCGGATTGCTAACGGGGGCGCCAGAGAATCCAACGGAAACATTGGTTAAGCCAGACAAAGGTGCGCCAGGGAGTTTCGAATGCATTATGGAACTTTTCGCTGCACCAGTGTCCAACAGAAAAGGCTCAATGACGCCCGATGTAGCAACTGCGACGTAAGGCCCTCTCTGATCAACCGGAACTGATACCACTCCCTCTCCTTGTCTATGGCTGTCCTAGTAATTACTATCGTCAGTTCCCTGATCGACGTAATAATCATCTACATTATACTGCGCAGATCGTCCTTGCGAAGATCCACGTTGGTCAAAACATTTATTGGAATTTGATGAGTTATCTGAACGATCATTTTGAACACCACGACCCCTACCACGTGATGACTGCTGAGAACCACCACGACCTCCTCTAGATGAATTACCACTATTACGATCGTTTAGAACGGGACAGTTGAATTTTAAATGACCCTCCTGTCTACAATAGGCACACTGATTGTACCCTAACGAAGATCTTTGGGAAGAGGAGTCACTTCGAGGTTGTGACCTATTCGATTGCGACTGCGATCTATTTTGCTGAGGAGCATTCTGATTGGAACGCGGAGGATAGGCCTGCTGCAACAACACTTTTGTTTTAAGTTCTTTCGTCTTTTTATCAGCGCGGTCGTTCTCCTCTTTCTCTCTGTTCTCATAGTACTGTGCCGTAGCCAATATTTGAGCCGAGGTAGAAACGGCCCACGCACTCTCAGAGTTTTTTAATTTTTTGCTCAAGTCGGGCAATAAGTTAGAGACAAATTTGTCCACGAACAACCGTTGACCACCCTCAGTGCCCATATCCTGACCACTATGATCGATGAATGCCTCCTCAAATCTCGTAAAGAAATCAGAGACACTCTCGTCTTTCTTCTTTTTACAGGCTGACAATTTGTCCCAGTTCACCCTCATAGCTGGCATAAGTGTTTTCATTAAAGTAATTATTCTTTGAGGGAGAGCAGTAATGAGCTGTTCAGGTTTAGCACCACCAGTTTGTAACCCATCCGCCGCTACAAGGGCAGCCCAATCACCACCTAATTCGTTTGGATGATTCTCCTGACGAATCTTAGCCCATACCGGTTGAGGTACGACATTGCCGAACAGCATGTCGATATCGGCAAGATTCATTATCGTAGCATCCACGAGCTGCGATAATTCTTTATAATACCCTGCAGGATTTTTGCGAGGATCAGGCAAAGATTGCTTCACCTGTAAAACTTCAGAGCGTTTCTATGGGAGATGTATCCATACTCTCTGGAAATGCAGCGGAATAATAGGAACAGCAGCATTATCACCGGGCATCCACACTGGTGGAACTTCGCGCATGGGAAACTGACCGGACGCATCTAACTGACTCTCAACATCCTCAACGAACAAGGCTTGGGGTATAGGAGTGGGACGGAAAGATAACAACCGCTCAACAGCACGTCGAACTTTAGTATCCACTATCAGTCCGTTCGAGAACTGAAGCTGTAGATCAAACAAAGCGGTCAACACATCATCAGGTGCATCGGCCGATATCTGATCGCGCAGAACCTTGCACATTTCTTCGAACACGTATCTTTGTGTCGGCACATTGAATTGACAGAACGTATTAAGTACAGCACGTGGAGGATTTCTAAGAGGGTGCGCCATCCAACCCATCGCCATATTATATAGCGCAGCACGTTCCCTGTTACCGGGAAGCTGACTACGTCTTTGAGGACCGTCCGAACCAGCGGACCCAAGAACAGGTCCAAGAGAATTAAAGAAGCTAGCCGCAACCGGAGGGGTACGACTTCGAGTAGATGGAGAAGTATAGCACAAAGGACTAACAAGAGAAGGAGTAGAAACAGATGAAGCAACAGGAGTAAGTAGAGTAGGAGCAGTAGCGGGAGCAGGAGTATGTGGAAGCGGAGGAGCAGTAGGAATAGCAATAGGCAAAGGAACGGGAACAGTCGGAGGAACGGGTGCAGGTTGAGGAACAGGTTGAGGAACAGGCACGGGGGGGACCACAGGAGCTGCGGTACCCTGTACGTACGGAGGTGGCGACTTCATAAGATAAGACATTAAAGGATCCTCAACTGATTCTTCCTTCTTATCCGACTCCGTTGGCAAAGCAGGATAGCATTTATCTATGGACATACGCTGTAGCCTATCAAACACTTCCTTTTCCTTATCCTCCTTATCACGCTGAAACTGCTCTGCTTTCTTTACAATGGTAGCAACACCATCTCTCTGATTACGTTTAGTCTGTCTGATCTCTTTCTGTCGGGCTTCTTTACGCCACAACCGAAAGGCATCAAACATGGCCGGCCTTGACTTTTTCTCAAACAATTTAGCCTCAAGATTATCTAAGATCGTGGTCTCAAAACTACCATGAGGTGGCCAACTAAGGGCACCATCTTTTTTGGTATAACAAATCCAGTATTCATTAAAAGTAATCGGGCCTAGCCCGTGCTTACTGTAGAGCTCATAAGAGGGAGTTCCAACCGGAGGTATCGGACAGGAGTCCTCCAGTCGGGAATCCGTACCACAACATCTGAAACAACTGAACAAAGTACTGCGACCAGGCATCGTGCACACTAGCCGAGTTTCACAAACGTCAAGGGTTACAGGATTTACCAAGTCCCTGCAAAGAGCAACAACCCTCGGTCTTTGGCAGCTGCAGTCGTCAAATATCACAACAAAGTACCAAGAACCACAAATGCAATGGAACCATGCAACAACTAAGCAACCACAACCAAGAACTCTGGGAGCGACCCACAAATACTTAACTCAAAGATCGATGGCGTCACCAGGAAGGCCCGTCAATCGTCTCGCTATACCAAGGTCTACGCCAGGCGCCAAAACAGGTCTACAGTCAGGGCAGCAGTCCGTCGCAGCCGTCAGGAGGCGGGAATCTTCGCGGGAAAAGTCTTCGGGCCACTTGTTTCGACAACAGGATCGATGAAGCGGAGTGCACCTTCCCTCAGAGATTTCACACGAAGTTCCTCACGATCGTCGGGCTTGGACCGGTACCACTGATGCAGCCCCCCGTTGGGCGCCAACTGAAGGACTGGGTTATTTAAGACCCAGCGGTGCCAGGGAACAACACCTGAAACCTTCGTGGGTAACCTGCTCCGGCGCACAAATGACAGAGACACGGGACACTTCCTTCGGCGTCAAAGATTCGAGGTTTATTTACTGCAGGGAACACAGAAGTCACAGGAAGTACAACGAGTGTAAGTTCGAGGAGACTGCTTCAAATTGCTACTGAGGATCGCTCCTTTTATACAAATTTCTCCCATAGGGTTGCATGGTACACAAAGGTTTACAACTCGGTTCCCATAATTATCCCCGAGAGGGGTCACTTTGGTCACTTTGATACATCCAAGGTCCGGGGCATAAGTGCGGAAACATTTGGCGGTTCCCAACTGTAAAAACCCATCTTCCCACCATTAGTACATTCCAATCGGCAGTAAAACAGATCGAAGAAGGAACAAGGACAGGTGCAGAGGAAGATGGAAACAGTGGGGAGATCGAAAAGGGTGTAAAAGGGGAGGTATCAGGAAACACGAGCTACAGGCATCAAAGGGACGTGCCTAATGAGATGCACGGCTGAGACAATAGACCGGCACGGCAAGATGAGCCTCGAGCGGGGCCATCTGCCTTACAGTATCATCCCCCTCGTCATAAAGACACTTTCAAAGAACATGTGTCTTCCGCGGATGTCTTGGGAATCCCAGGGTCGCGAAACGGACAACGTCCGTTCGCTGGCTACTTGAGGGCAAGAAACAAAATGGATGCCGTATCTAAGGTGGAACCCGTGGGTACAGATGAATAACCCACGTAACAAACGAACGGTTTAAGTTAGCACAGCGAAACTGCGCACACTTACTAAACTCGTCATTTGCGGTTCGTAGATACCAGACTCGACCATATTCGTGCGAGTCGAAAACACCACTTACAATTGTCACGGAACCTCAGGGCCTTGGCACTATTGATCAGGGCCTAAACCTACATATTCATTTAGATAAATACCCCAAAGCTAAAAGGGAAAGGCTGTTTTTAACTGTTGTTGATTTAACATCAGCCTTTGATTGTGTCTTTCACGAAAAGCTTTGGGTAATCATGGAAGGGTTGGGGGTGGATAACTCTATAATTTCATTTTTAAGGCAGCTTTACTCAGGGACACGGGCGAGGGTCCGCTTTGGACAGGGTAGAGACTGCACTAAGAACTTTAGAGTTTCGAGAGGAGTGCGGCAAGGCTGCGTCCTTGCCCCATTCCTATTTACGCTATATATAAATGATCTTGAAAGTACTTTAATCAAGAAGTGCAGGTATCTGCCGCTGGTAGCTAATCGCCCCATCCCTGCACTCCTTTATGCAGACGACACAGTCCTGATGGCCCGTACGCCCATGGCCTCCAAATGATAGTTACTTCCTTTACAAAATTTATGACAAACTTGGGCCTTGCAATCAACTGCTCAAAAACCTTCTCTATGAAGTGTGGGATTGGGGCACATAAAAATAAAGACACCATCTTTATCAACACCAAGGCATTAGAGAATACTAATAATTTTTCTTACCTAGGGATCCTATTCAACCAGACAGGCTCTTGGAGCAGGGCCATTAAAGCGAGAAGGCTGCTATTCAGTAAATCACTGATGGCATCAACAAATTTTAGCAGGAAACTGGGTAGACACTCTTCAGGGAATTGTTACGCATATAGGGGGCAAAACATGTGTAGCGATTGCCATTTACGGAGCAGGTTTTTGAGGATACGCTAATGTTAATTCACTCCAAATGGCAGAAAACATCTTCCTCAGGTACCTTTTGGCAGTACCAGACAGTAAGTCAACATTTATCTGTCAAACAGAATTGGGCCTGCCATATCTTGAGGATGTGATTAAGAAACAGCCTGTTCTCCTGTGGCATACGGTTTGGACCACTGAAGAGTGTGTTTTTAATCGCCATATTTTAAAGGATGCACTGGGAATAGATGGGGCTAAACATGTAAGATGGCTAAAATATGTTAAAACTTTTTTTAATCAAATAGGCCATGTAGAATATTACAATGACCCCTTTACTATGTGCAGGATACCGAGAAAGGACCTTAAAAATACTTGTATGTTACAAATGAGTGAATCCAGAACCACGAGTGAAATGACCAAGACCACGGTGGTAGCACATTATCTCACTCTGACTTCTGTAAATATGCAACCATATATCTCGCTAACCACTAGGGATTATGATAGGTTTTTGCTAATGTGCCTCAGATTGAACATACTGCATAGATCTTTAGGCTTTCCTGAGGTAAATGACTGGTCACGAACACCTTGCAACTGCCCATGTAATGACATGTCAGCCCAGTCATCTATACATATATTGTTTTTTTGCACATTCTATTCCATACCTAGAAAAAGATGGATTGTTCCTGTGTTAAAAGGATTGAAACTGAGACGATGTCGCCCCGCATTCTTGGCGTTGCAAAATCTGGATAATGTATTCACTATTGCCTCTGTCACTGCCTTTTTAAAAAAATGCTTTTTAATCTCGTAAATCAATTGTCATATGAACTTTATATGTTTTTAGCCTTACCTATTACTTTTATTCTAATTGTGGAATTTCAATGTGTTCTATAAACTGTGCTTTTGTAGTTATTTTTCTTTTAATAACCGAATAAAGTTCTTTGAATTGAATTGAAGTGAAAGTACTAGGATCATTGTCATTTTGAAAGGCATTGTTCATTGTAACTTTCCACAGTGCTAACATCTTAAACACATACCCTGTGCCATATAAGGTTCATCTGATACATTTTTTTATATCACTGTCGTACTATTTTTTTCTCACTCCAATATACTTCTTCATTTCAAATGTGATTTATTTTGAATAATTAGAAAGTTATGTATATACCAATAAATTGAGTTTAAAGTTATTTTTCATTTCCCCAGAGCGAAGCATGACAATGATCTAGAATCCTCAGTTTGATACAGAATACCACAGCACTGTCAGAGAACTGAGCTGATGCAAAAACAACAGTTGATGGACAGAATGCAGAACAATGTCATACATTCACCCCAGTAGAGAGATCTGGGCCTAAATCCATCCTTTTTTTTGCTCACCACACAAACCCAGCTCAGACATGGCCATATGCAAATCAGCCTTGACTCTGTGCCTCACCGGAGCAGTCCAGCCCGAACTGCCAAGCCATGTCTTCCCCGGACCGGAATCAAGCATCCCAGGACCGGTTTCTGGCTATCAGCCGCCATCAGCCAAGATAGCTTGACTCTAGTGGTGCGGAGAGCACAGGACTCACGTCTGAGCCTACCCGTCCCACTTGGGATGACAAATGCAAAAACAACAGTTGATGGACAGAATGCAGAACTATACTGAGCTATACTGGGGTGAATGTATGACATTGTTCTGCATTCTGTCCATCAACTGTTGTTTTTGAAGAAAACTTAGCTGAAGCAACTTGTTTCAAACAACAGTTGAAATACATACGGATTATAAAATTGAAGGTCATCATACTATCTGCCTAGTTCAGTTAAAAAAAGTTGAGGAAAATATGCAGCCTCTAAAATTTTCACCAGACACTCATCTGAGTTCTTTCATGAAGTGACATCGGGAGGAGGAAGAGGAGGAGGAGTCTTTGCAACTGCAGTTTGCAGTCT
This sequence comes from Lissotriton vulgaris, assembly GCF_964263255.1. Classification (NCBI taxonomy): domain Eukaryota; kingdom Metazoa; phylum Chordata; class Amphibia; order Caudata; family Salamandridae; genus Lissotriton; species Lissotriton vulgaris. The sequence continues at coordinate 91,297 of NW_028248080.1, read as the reverse complement.
ACCGAGCCAGAGCTAGAGCCGGAGCCGGAGGAGGGAAGCGTGCAGAATGTGGCTGTGTCCGGAATAACGACCGCAGTTGCAAGCGGTCTGAAGCCGGGTGGATCGAGTGAGGTGAGCGGAGCAAGTGAGACAAGGTGGAAGCGAGCTGGCACGGCACCGGCTCGCTTTACTGCTCCCTTTCCCCCTCTTTCCTCGTGCCACAGCCAAGGCAGGCACCGTCTGAGCAGGTTGAGGAGGCAGAGAGGAGGTGCGAGAGGAGCCGGAGTTGGAGCTGGGTTAAAGGATCGAGCAGGTAAGAGTGGATACTGTTGTAAATAACCTAAGTAGCAATAATGTAACCTGATAATCTAATATTACAGAGAGAGGGTGTTCAAATACAGTAATAGATATTAACCCAACCGTAAATTTACAAAATCTAGACGGTAAAGGTAACGAATGTCCTATGACAAATTATAACGCTATGAAAGGTCAAATACAGGAGGTCCCCAAAGTATTGTGCATGAATTGTGTAGGCTCGCACAACATCCATTTTGAATGTTTGGTTCCAGGTAGTATACCAAACATTGAGACCAACAACACAGTAGATGGTTTAACCAACAATTGTTTGAAGCCATATACTGATGTGCTGGGCTTACCACCAGCAACGTGTCCCTATGTTTTAGTTTTAGCAGGTGTCCCTGTTCTTAGGGAGGATCAGGTGGAGACGTGGGGTGATCTACTCAATAAAACCCTGGCTTCGCTATCAAAACATAAAAGACTCTATCCGCCTGCTATAAAGGAGATCTTAATGGTCTGCAGAGTTGGGTGGGTTGACCCATCTTCAAAGTGTATTGCATTTTGTTACATTTCCAAAGGCCACAGATGGTTTGTTGTCTATTACAATCTTGCAAGCCAACCTATCCCCAGAGTACTAGCATTTGTGCTCTTCCTTTGGGAATATTCTATAAACTTACACTTGGGCCTTTTGCAAATAAACCTGTTCCAATTTCTTTGTTCAATAGGTTTCAGGCTTTATCAGATTTAAATGCTAAAGAATGACAACTATCTACATTACAATATGAATCGCATTTGTTTGATGGTTCTCAGGCACTAGCATTTATCCTTTCTGCCCAGGATGGTTAGTTAGTATTAGACAAGGCTAAGGTAGATATGGATAAAGGTATTTTAAATAGCAATATAGGAGGGCCACAACTGAGGATTGGTGATCAGGATTGGATCATTTTGATGAATGAATAGGAAGCAGCCATGCTTCATAAGTTCCCTGATGTACTGTCAGTGCCCTTGTCTGGTGAAATTCTGGTTCCAGTTGAGGTTAACCAGTCAGTCCAAAACAATGGAATAGGTTCTCTTAATTCTAATCTTAACATTGCAAATAAAGGCCAGGAAGCATTAGGAATAAGGAATGAGATGGAAGTAGAATCCAATCAGCAGATCAGGAAGGAATGGCATTCAGAAATATGATTATCATCTTGGAATATACCGGGGCTGAAAAGAAATCAAGTGGATGTAGAGTGGCAGGAGTATATCGGGCAAAGTGAAATAATCCTTTTGCCAGAAACTTGGATCTTAGAAACTCCTCATAAGGTAGGATTGAAAACATATAGTGTTAATGCTACTCCTTCGGTTAGTGGAAGGCCTTCAGGAGGTCTTGTTATTTAGATAAAAATAACTCTATGTATTGATATAGTCCAGCTAGATTTATCAACACAGGATATGGTTGGAGTGAAGATTTCAACACAGGACAAAACTGAACTATACATAGTAAATAATTATAGCAGACCTAGTTCAGCTAGTAAAGAATCCTTTATAATAGAACAGTTAGACCAATTACTAAGTTCAATTGACCCAAGGGCATTGCTAATTGTGGGGGGTGATTTTAACCATAAATTTGAGCGGATGGTGGGGTTTGAAAATATCTTCGAAGAAGAAGATACAGTAAATATTGTTCCACCATTTGAAAGTGGTTCAGCAGTACCCTGTACAGTTGCCGTTGCACAGTTAATAAGATTCGTGTCAGGACAGGGACTCCGAGCTTGCAATGGCCGTTTGCCTTCGGATAGTCCGAGTGCTGCTACATTTAGCAGGACTAACTACAAGAGCAGCATTGATTACACAGTGGTATCTATTAGCCTGTGGCCAATTTTAAATGACTTGGTAGTTGAGGATAGATCTGATAGCAATCATTATCCTCTATGTCTGACACTAGTAGCTAATTTTTTCCATTTAGCTCCCTTGAATAATGGAGATATGAATTCTACTGCCATTAAACCATTATTCAGTAATACTTTTAGAACCTTAATATGGCCTTCTATAGGGGGAAATGATGAGGCAATGAAACAGATCTGTGAAATCTTTGCATATATTATTTATCTCTATGTAGATCTGCCTGCTTCAGAGTTCCGAATTACGAATATACACTAGGCATTGATAGATGAAATAACACCTATCATGTGTAGGATTCCTAAGGAACATAAAAAGGAGAACATTGATGAAAGCAGTTTAGATAATCCATGGTATAACAAAGAGTGCCGTGAGGCAAAAAAGGACCTTATTTTGGCAACAAAAACTAAACATTTATTGGCTTTAAGGGAGAAAAGGAATGATTATAAGAGATTATTAGTACAAACTAAGATTTATTGGGAAGACAATATCTGGGCTGAATTGATTAGTGCAGTCAAAACCAAGGACCATTCTGGTTTTTGACGATTGATATCTAAAGGCAATAAACTGGGGAAATATAGCAACAACCTTTATATAGATGCTAAAACATGGTCAGCCATTTCTCTCGTCTTTATTCCATACCTGCGAGTGACAATGAATATGATAAATACACCAACTTTTAATGGGGGGTCCAAGGGATATACAGTTTAAAGACCCATACCTGGTTTTATCCCCAGCTACAAATTGATATATACCATAAGAAACACAGGGGGTCTATTAGCTACCTATTAGAGCTATACTATCACTACGGAGTCGCCTAGATCTCAACGTGTGTGAAACAGGATGAAGACAAAATTAAAGACAAGTGGATACTAAGGTGAAAAAAGAGACCGATACATTATAGATTATTCATCAGTGGCTGACCAGTCCAAAAGAGTGATATAGGGTTTCCATCAAAAGAGACTTTAGTGATCAGTCATATCATCTGGCCAAACCCTGGAGTGTGAACGGCTAGTCCTCTGATCATGGGGACTGAACCACACAGTATTGATATCTTCGGATTTGGTCCACCAAATGATGAAACATCCGCAATGACTGATCTATTGATGGTTTTGAAAAAAAGGTGCAACAAAACAGAAAATGTGACTTAAAATAGGATGGATTGTCCTCCTTTATGCGACTTTATTCTATGGACAAGACATGCCTCCTAATTAAAAACAGAACAGTGCAAGATGACAGTAACAAATATCTGTCTGTAAAGGGGCCGACATGTTTCTGCCTATTGGGTATCTAATCCCACGGCATTCATCGGGGCCTCTGTTCTTATACTCGTTGCACTCTTACAAGTGAAAAAAGTTCACCTCCACCATAAGGAAAATTAGATAAACTGAAAAGAATTGGTTCAATACGGTCCAACCTGTAAAAACCAAATGTTGTCACCCTCCGACTCACTCGTACTATATCACTCTTTTGGACTGGTCAGCCACTGATGAATAATCTATAATGTATTGGTCTCTTTTTTCACCTTGGTATCCACTTGTCTTTAATTTTGTCTTCATCCTGTTTCACACACGTTGAGATCTAGGCGACTCCGTAGTGATAGTATAGCTCTAATAGGTAGCTAATAGACCCCCTGTGTTTCTTATGGTATATATCAATGAATATGATATGCAAGATTATGTAACAAGTCCAACTATAGCCCCATTATAATTTAGTTTGGAAGACACTTTGTCTGCCATGGATGGAGTAAAACCGGGAAAAGCACCAGGTCCAGACAAGATACCAGGAGATGTTTTGAGGCACGGTAAAGAGGTTTGGGGCCCTTATGTAAATTTTTTATGTAATTCAGTCTCCGCGGGTGCATCAATACCGGAATCATGGAAAGGGGCTGAAATTACAACAATTATACAAAAAGGTAATCGCCAAGACCCTTCGCATTATCGACCGATTCGTTTATTAGATGTTTTACCAAAAATATATACCAATAGATTTTAATAAAATTAAATTATTGGATTGAGGTGAACAGTATTTTATCAAAATATCAGGCTGGCTTTAGAGCCAAAACCAGCACTATTGACCAGGTTTTCAGATTCCTTTGCATGAGTTGGAGAAGGGTCATCTGTATATCGCCTTTGGTAACTTAAAGGCCACCTTTGACCTCATTCCTAGAAAATCCCTATAAAATCAAGGGGTACATGGGGAGATACTCATTCAAATTATAAGATTGCATGAGGATAATTTCGCGAAGGTTAGATGGGGTCTGAGGGGTGAGCTTACTGAACGAATTCAAGTAGACAGGGGCATAAGGCAGGGATGTGTGCTGGGCCCACATTGTTTTCTTTGTCTGTAAATTATATTCCGGAATACTTATTGGTATGCAAGCATGATTCTCCCAAACTAGGTGGGGTGCCAGTACCTGCCCCTTTATTTGCAGATGACACCATTCTAATATCCCAAACTCCAAAACGTTTACAATCTTCAATAGATACCTTTGATGCATACTGCGAGACTAAGGGCCTGGAAATAAATTCTAGCAAAACAAAATATATAGAATTCAATCCTCACAAGTCTTTTAAAAAGAATTTAACTGTTAAAAACCTGAGGCTAGGATATGTGCATAATTTTAACTATTTAGGTATAACCTTGGACACTAAAATATCTTGGAAACCACAATTGGAGAAAAGCAAGATCATTTTACTCCCAAACTCCCTGCCAATAGTACCAAGACAGGGAGTCTCATAGCTCAGCCATTGGTACACTAACAACACGGTTCCTTTTAATGAAACAAACCTTTTGGACAATGTGCAGCCACAGTCAATAAAGCAATCAATCAATCAATTATTTGTAAAGCACACTACATACCCACAACGGTCTCAAGGTGCTGGGGGGGTGCTACTGATCAAACGGTGAGAGGTTGGCAAAGCATAGCTGGAGGTTGGGGATGTAGAAGGAGAGCCGTCTGTTGAGGTACGCTGAGCCGGTCTTGTGGAGTGCCTTGTGTGCATGGGTGAGGAGCTTGAAGGATATCCTCTTGTTGACGGGGAGCCAGTGCAGGTTTCTCAGGTGGGGTGATGTGGCCTTGGCGTGGTACGTTGTGGATCAGTCATGATGAGGCGTTTTGGATGCGTTGTAGTCGTTTGATGAGCTTGGTCGGGGCTCACGCGTAGAGGGCATTTCTGTAGTCGAGTCTGCTGCTGACAAAGGCCTGGATGACTCTCTTTCTTGTATCTGTCGGGATCCATCTGTAGATGTTGCAGAGCATGCGGAGAGTGTTTAAGCAGGAGGAAGAAACTGCGTTGACTTGCTTGGTCATTGAGAGTGTTGAGTCGAGGATGATTCCCAGGTTTGTGCATGGTCGGTGGGTGTCGGGGCTGCCCCCAGTGCCGTTGGCCAATAGGAGTCGTCCCAGGCTGAAAAGTTGGAGCCGAGGATGAGGACCTACATCTTGTCTGAGTTCAGCTTCAGATGGCTGGTCTTCATCCAGTCAGCGACGGCTTTCATTCCTTTGCGGAGGTTGGCTTTGGTGGTGATGGGGTCCTTGGTGAGGGAGGGGATCAGCTGAGTGTCGTCTGCATAGGAGATTATGTTGAGGTTGTGCTTTCGGGCTACGTGTGCGAGCGGGGCCATGTAAATATTGACCAGCGTCAGGCTGAGGGAGGATCCCTTGGGTACGCTGCAGATGATCTTGGAGACTTTTGAACAGAATGGGGGAGGCGGTCGCTCTGGGTTCTGCTGGAGAGGAAGGAGGTGGTCTAATCCAGAGCCTTGTCTCGGATCCCTGCGGCGTGTAGGCCTGCGCGTAGTATGCGGTGGCAGACGGTGTCGAAGGCGGCAGAGAGGTCAATGAGGATGAGTTCTGCGGTCTCACCATTGTCCAGCAGGGTCCTGATGCTGTTGGTGGCGGCGATGAGGGCAGTCTCGGTGCTGTGGTTGCTGCGGAACCCTGACTGGGAAGGGTCCAGGATTCTGTTTTCTTCGAGGTATTGGGTTAGCTGTCTGTTGACGGTTTTCTGGATGACCTTGGCCGGGAAAGGGAGCAGAAAGATGGGACGGAAGTTCTTGAGGTCTTTTGGGTCTACCCTAGGTTTTTTGAGTAGAGCATTGATCTCGGCGTGTTTCCAGATCTCTGGGAAGGTCGCGGTCTCGAGAGAGAGATTGATGACGTTGCGCAGGTGAGGTGCAATGGAGCTGCTTGCTCTGTTGAAGACGTGGTACGGGTATGGGTCTGAGAGCCAGAGTGGATTGTGCGTATGGTCTTGATGGTGTCATCGATGCTCACTCTGGGCTAGGCTAGCAGGGGGTCGTGGTCGATGGTGTGTAGAGGGTCTGTTTTGTTGCTGCGTTGGGGCTGTCTGGGTGTTGAAGCTGTTGTGGATGTCTGCTATCTTGCAGTGAAAGAAGGTGGCGAGGGAGTCGCACAGGGCTTGCGACGGCAGGATGTCGTTGGTATTGGAGCTGGGGTTGGAGAGTTCCTTCACGATGTTGAATAGCTCCTTGCTATTGTGTGCATTGTTGTCAAGGCGGTCTTTGAAGGAGGTCCTCTTGGGCGCCCTGATGAGGTGGTGGTGGTTGCGGATGGCGTCCTTGTGTGCTGCGTGGCTGTCCAGAGTTTGTTCACGGTGCCATTTCTTCTCTAGTTTCCGGCAGGCTTGCTTGGATGCTAGGAGTTTTGGGGTGAACCAGCTGGCACTCTTGCTGGTGTCTCTGTGGGGGGTTTCTTCAGTGGGGCGAGGGTGTTGGTGCAGTCCTTCATCCAGCATCGGAGGCTGTAGGCAGCGTCGTTGGTGTTGAAGGGTTCGGTGGGTGGGCTGAGAGCGAGGTTTGCGTGTAATTGGTCTTTTGTGATTTTGCTCCAGCTTCAGCGGGGGATCTGTTGGGTGCGATGGTGTGTGGTGGGTTTCTGGAAGGTGAAGTGAATGCAGCAGTGGTTGGTCCAGAGGAATTCGGTGGTGTTGCTGACGGAGACATGCAGGCTTGAGGAAAAGACTGGGTCGAGCGTGTGGCCGGCGGAATGGGTGGGCGTTGTGACGAGTTGCTTCAGCCAGAAGTTGGCGAGGTTATTGATCAGGGTTGTAGAGTTGTTGTTCTCAAAGTGAAAAGTTCAGGTCTCCGAGGAGGATGTAGTCAGTGGAGGTCAGGGCGTGCGTGCTGATCAAGTCGGCGATGGAGTCACTGAACTGGGGGCAGGGTCCAGGGGATTGGTAGATGAGTGTTCCTCTGAGGGTGGAGTTTGGGTCTGTGTGGATCTGGAAATGCATGTGTTCAGTGGTGCTCAGCGTGTCGTCGGTGCTAGTCGAGACCCTGAGGTTTTTCTTGTGGACGATGGCGATTCCTCCTCCGACTCCATTGGTGCAGTCTCTTGGGTGATCTTGTAGCTGTCTGGGATGGCTATGGCGACGTCGGGTGCGGAGGAGGGATTTAGCCACATTTAAATCCCTATATATGAAATTTCGATACGACATTCTTTACATTAATTCAAACACATCGAAATGGGCTTGTAAACAAGGGGAGGAAAACACTGAGTGCCGTACATTGTGCCAATCTGGTGCAAGAAAAATGTACCTACATGTATTATTCTTCTGCCCTGTTCATGTAAAATCTAGAAGGAAGAGGATCAAAGCCAGTTGTTGCACATTGGGAATTAGGTCATGTTATGAGGCAGCAAGAATATTGAGAACTGATACCTCTCAAAACGTTGTTTTTTAGCATCAGTAGGTACTTGTTTGCTGTAGGTTTAAAAAGAGCAAAGGGAGGTTTGAAATTCTAGTGTATTATATTTGAAATAGTATCACCACACAAGTTCTGCACTTGCACCCTATGTACTACATTTGTAATACTGTTACTATACTAGTTTTGCACTTGGACTTTATGAATCATCAAGGAAACTAGTGGAATGACATACCAAGTATATATGTTGCACTTAAAGCACTTAAAGCACTTTTTGAATTGAGTCCTAACCAGGAAGTTTTATCTAAAGGATGCTAGATAGATATTTATGGTCCTTGGCTATCTATATTGATATTTGTTGTAACTCCTCAATATGTTTTATTTATTTAATAAGCTTACATTTTACCTGTATTTTTTTATTTTTAATAATCGAGAAAGGTCTTGTATTTAAAATATGAATTTTCATACTTATGCAACTGTCTAGCGATACCTTTGGAAATGTTTTTATAATGTGCAAATTTTTATAGTATCTCTTTTATGATTTTTCACACTGAAAGGAAGATTACATTGAGTTGAATTGAGTTTCAAGATTATATTGTTGTTTTAGTTCTTTCTGGATAGTTTTGACACTCTTAAGATTTTTAAAAACTAAGCACAATGATGGTATTGCACTCTCATACAAAGCAACTATAAAACGCCAACCTCTTCAACGTTCCACTCTTCACTTGTGAATGGTTGGGATCTGTTAACCCTTTCCCTCTCTTTCAAATTGAGGTTCCTGTCCCCACTTATTCACAATGTTTGACCTGGCTGTTATTGCAAAAACAACAGGAGTCTAAACCTAAATTTAGCTTCAGTTTTTGTAAATTAAAATGCAGCACAACAGTTTGTGGCATTGGTCACAATTGAAAATTAAAGTTTACCATTACTTAAATTGTCTCATAGCTCTTCACCTTTTAAAAAGAATGTCTGTCTCTTTAAAATCCTTCCACCCAATACACTCTTAGCTTAGTGTACTTGGCAACCCAGTGAAACCAGTAAGTCAGAAGTTCATAGCACATTCTAGAAGGAACATGCTACTTCCAAATGAGATACAGCAGGTGTGCTTTACTCCACAGATTCAAAATCATATCCATGTGTGTATTACATTTCTTTTTTTAAACAACAGCCAATAATAGGACTTCTTGCTAATGCATCCAACATACTACCTAATTTTATTCACCTACATGATTGCAGCATCCAAAGGAATATATATATATATATTTTAAAACTCTATTTTAACTGCTTTTTATTTGGAAAACTACCTCATTCACCTCCAGCCTTCTCCTGAATCTAATTGTTCCTTCACTTCAAAATGCTTAGAATGTGGCTTGTTGGCCACAGCTACGTCCATTGGGTTAAAGAGGTTGCATAAACAAGAGGTATTGACAGGGACTTGAGTTTGTCAAATATGGAGATTAGTTGGTTTAGCCAGAGAGGCTTAAAGTTTCATCAGTTGTTGGCTTTGGTTAAAACCCTTGTAGATTGTTGAGCTCCTTAGATAATAATTGTGCACTGTGATGGCCATGATTTCAGCATAGTGACTGGGTAGGGCTGGAAAGTCTAATAAAGGATACCTTTGCAGATCTGATGTCACTTTTGCCTTACACTGTCTTGGTATACTCTAATATATGTCAAAGAAAGAAATAGAAGAGGTCAAATAACTTCTGTCCACAAATGGATAAAGCCAGGAAACATGTCAATAAAACAGTTTCTGCTTTCCTCAAAGACCATAACATGGGCTCTTTCTACAAAAAAATCCTGTGTTTTAATGTGCATGGAATCTATAGAGTGATGGAGTTCACTTGACAGACAAAAGGGTGTTTCTAAGCAATCTGAAACTCTGCATACAGATTTATAGTCAGCTGTCTTATACACACTCTCATCACAAAGACTCTTGTCAGATCCACCCAAGATCCCCAAATGTTGTTTATTCTGTTGTTAAATGATAAATGTTTTTATTTTTTGAGTTTTGCGATGACGTTGCTCTGATTGCGATCATGTCGTGAAATTGCAAAACAAAATCAAAAATTCAACAACCACCACCACCTTAAAAAATGTTAACAAAAAATGTATTCTAACTATTACAATACACATATTACTATCTACATCACAGCTTAAAAACATGTTTGCACACATATTTTTCTAATAATTAAAAAAAAACTGAACCCTATTGACACAGTTAGTCGCAATGACATCGGTAACTGTGACAATCGCGCCCTTTTTAAGAGGTGTAAAACCATATATGCACAAATTTAAAGTATTTTAGACACTAAGGGATCTATTAGGATGGCGGGTGCATCGTCACCGCACCACCGGCCACAATGTTAAATATACAGCATGCGACTGCCATTGTGGCAGCCACATCCTAATAGGCACAGCGGGATCGCTGCACCACTGGCGGACGGTCCCAGCAACACTAGGGTGGCAGGCGGACTGGAGTCCGCCCGCCATTCTAATAGACCCCTAGGTGTTTATTAGTGCCCTGTTTAAAATCATATTTTCTAGGATGGTTTGTATAAAAATTATATTCATCACTGATTTTCCTTTTTCACGATGATGCCAGGCCCGGAAACGATATCGGTAGCTGCAATCACCATGGAGACATCGCAAAATGACAATACAAAAGCAGACATCCAATAGCCACCACAACATACAAAATGTATAGCTTCAAAATAGATTATTACCAACACACCAAAGATAATGCTATGTAAAAGAATCTATAATAGTATGTATAACTCCCTTAATATCTCTATAATACACTGAATACCTCGTTCAGTGAAATCTCTGACTTGCTGCATTAATGTATGAGTAAGTCTCTCATTCACTGTATAAGTATTTCAGTGGACCTGTGAGATGGTGCATCAGTCTATCAATAGTTCTGTACCTAACTGTGTGACTCTCTCAGTGCATCTATGAGTGGGTTCATCAATGTCTCAATGGATCTGTAATTGGATGCATGAATCTCTCATTCGATCTGTGAGTAGGCGCTTGAGTGTGTTTGGGAATTTGAAACTAAGTATATGACTGAATGGATCTATGGGCCTATATATGAGTGTCTAAGTGGGTGTCTGAGAGTGTGAATGATTGGGTGCTTGACTGTCTGAGTGGGTCTGTGAGTGAGTGCATGAGTCTCTCAGTAGGTCAACCAGATTCAAATATGGTGCCTAAGTCTAAAAGTTGAACAACACAGATGAAGATTGCCTCTGTGACTGCAACAGCTGAGGTCACGCAAAAAGCTTGTTGGGGGTCAGGCCTAATTACTAGCCCCATCAGTTCTGAAGAGGATGCCTTTGTGCTTGGTGCAGAGAGTCAAGGGGCCACTAATCAGGAGAGGGCTGAAAGCTCCAGCCAGAGAGGAACACATTTAAATCCAGGGGCTGAAGAATGAGACAGTGCATCATCTGGCTCACCCACATTCAGAGAAATTCTGATTAATAGCTCACCAGCATTGAATCAAGATGCAATGGCGAACCAGGAGAGCACTCAGGAAAACCCTTCCAGTGCACCTCAGAGTTAAGGTAAGGAATATTAGTCATTTCTGAAGTCAAAGGTGCTGTCACTTCCTCCTCAGCCTCTACTCCCTCTATTACACCAACTTGCTGAACATGATTAGCAGGCTCAATCATGTCTTGCGTCAGCTGCTCAGGAATTTCCTTTGCTTTTTAGACCTTTGGTGAGTCCTTCATCATCGTCGACTGTTGTGGCAGATTGAAACTTAGCAACAGGTCAACAACCACGGCTAGGATCAGAGGATCTGATTGGTGCTCAGCTTTGGCGGACCGGGACAACCTTTCAGTGTGATATAAAAGCTATGTTGAATCTTATTCTCGACAAGATTGAAAGCTATGCAAGCAACTGAGGTAGCAGCACTTCATGCAGGCCTATCAAAAATTGAAGAAGTAGTCTGATCTTATCCAGCAAGACTCAAAGAGGCTGAATCAAGTATCTCATTCCTGGAAGATCAGATGCCCTCGATGCAGCAGCAGGCCTCAATAGATAAAAAAACAGAAAAACCTACTGGAAAGTAAGCTAGAAGAGTTGGAGAACCATTCTCGACGGTCAAATCTGCAGTTAGTTGGGGTCCCTGAAGGCTCTGAAGGGTCACAAACTCTACAGTGGGTCGAATCTTTCATCAAAGAGAATGTGCTCCCCGAGTTCTCAGGTGAGCTCATGATTACACGTGCACACATAGTCCCAGCACAGCCATTCCCCAACTCAAAACTGCCCAGAACAATTTTAGTCAACTTTGTGGACTATCGACTGAAGATCAAATTTTGACCAGAGTGATTCAGAAGAAGCAATTCTCCACTTGGGAAGTTCCTAGTTGCCACATCTTCTCGGATATGATTGCAGCAGCAGCTTGTTGTTGGAAAGAGTTCGTTAAGCTTGTCTACTTGTTTAAAGCAGATGGAGCTCAAGCGGACATTGCTCAACAATCAATATTGCAAGTTTTGGTTCAAGGCAAGTTTCCCATATTTACAAGTCTTGATGAAGCCCAGGAACTATTGCAGAAAATCACTACAGAAAAGTAAAGAGCTTGAACTGTCCGGCATGAACAACATTGTTTTTTTGCTGTTTTTGTCTATTATTCATGGAGCGGGGTAGGGTAGTGGGTCACACTAGGGTGCAACAGCATGGAACCTGACAAAGGGGTTTTCCGATGAGGGGAGGCAGGGGGTAAGGTGGGCTATTCCCCCTCTGCCAGGGGTAGGGGTCACGGGAAGGTGGTGAGGGTTGGGGGAGGTAGGGCACAGGGTAGGGGTGTTGGGAGGTAAACGTAAAAATTGAGAGCAGAATTAGACAAGAAACTTTAGATATTAGTGCAACTACGGGAGTAGAGCAATATGTAGGGAAGAACCAAAGGGCTACAAATGGTATGGCTTTACTTTTTTTGATGCAATATGGATTCTAATTTAAGGATACTATTGATAAATGTTAATGGAATATCTAATAGGAAAAAATATGGTGGGCTGATTAGATGGCTTACTTCTTTTACTCTTCAGATTTTGTATCTTTAGGAGACCCACCTGAAAACAAACAGGGCCAAACTCTTTATACCTTAATAATATTTTAGAGCCTTCTTTGCCTTGGTAGGGCTAGCAGTCAGGGGTAGCTATTTATTTTGGTCAAAGAACTAACTGCGAGATACATCAAGTAATGAGAGACCCTCAAGGGAGGTGGATCTGTGTCACTGCTAGGGAAAATGGGGTACTGTTTACGTTTGTAAATTATTATGCACCAATTAACGATTATAAAGATCAATGTTCTGGTTAGACATAAGGAAGGCCCATTAGTGTTAGGAGGGGATTTTAATCTCATTCAAGATCTGAAAAAGGATATCTCCAATAAAGGGAAAACATTTATACAACCTAGGACAAAAAGTATAATAGGCTCCATGAAACAGGAATATCTTTTTATAGATCCATGGCGAGAGCGGCATTCAGGGGATATACAGTTCACTTGTTACTCCCAGCGGTTTAAGACAGCTTCTTGTATTGTTTTTTTCCAAATAAATTCTTGTATCATAACTTCCAACTGTTTAAAATATGCAATAATATTTTTTTATGGGAACATTTGAGAATAGAAATATTAATAATGGTAGGATGGACATTTTATATATATATATCATTATATTAATTGTGTTAAAGCTGAAATTAGAGCCAACTCCTTTTCAGATCACTCTTTAGTTATTATTGAAATGAGAATAGAGGCGGAGAGGTGGGAGAGATCCAGGTGGCATATGGACCGGCTCCTCTTTTCGAACCCTAAATGGCTAGAAGATATGAAAGAATGGATTAAGACATTCTTTTGGGAAAATAAGGGTACGGTAATATGGAGTACATTTAAGGCCTTTTTGGCATTTCTATCTAAGATGCAGAGGCAGCAAATAACTAAATTACAACCACCTGTGGATCTAGCTTTACTGCAGAGGGATAGTAGCAGGGGGGAGCATTTTGAACTGGAGAAACAACTAATCATAACTAAATAGGAGTTAAGGGAATGTTTTACTCTTGAAGAAATACCCAGCCCCCGGGTGTACCAGCAGCGTGTGTACGAGGAGAGTCAGTTAGTGGAAAAAATCCTGGCCTGGTCAAGCAAAGCCAAGCAGGAGTCTATGATAATTTCAGAACTGAACCTGCATCAAGGGCATTGAATCAGGATAAGGAACAAATTGCACAAATATCTTTGAACCATTATCGCAAGCTTTATGCAACTAAGTTTATGGTATCAAACAAGGCGATAGCTCAATATTTGGGAGACATTAAACTTCCACTTATGACAATTGATCAGGGAGATGAAATATGTGCCGAAATCACTTCAAGCGAAATCAAGGGGGCCCTTGCTTCAATGCCGGGTGGCAAGGCTTCAGGAAATGATGGCCGAGAGTGTTATAGGGCATTTTCAGAAGAATTAACATCTTTTTTGTTGGAGCTATTCAACTTTGTAGGAGTGGGAGGGGAAGTTCCCTCTATTTTTAAAAAGTCAACAATAGTAACTTTTGTTAAAAAAGATAAGTGCCCTAAAAATGTCAACTCGTACAGACCAATTAGTTTGTTGAATGTTGATTATAACATTTTATTGAAAATCTGGGTAAATTGTTTCTCCCCAATAGCTCAGAAGGTTATCCATGAAAGATCAGATGGGGTTTGTCTCAGGTAGATATATGTCATCAAACACTGGGTTCCAAGTTCAAGCGCTTGATTTTTTAAATTCAAACAACTACCTGTCCTTATAATGACGGTTGATGCTGAAAAAGCATTCAAACCGAGTTAATTGGGAAGCAGTCCTTACAAAGGTTAGATTCCCAATGTAAATAACACAAATGTTGGCAAATCTATATCAAGGGGCTCAGGCCCAAGTTCTTATAAATTGGCAGATAGCAAGAATAATGGATATATGGTGAGGAACCCACCAGGGATGTCCCCTATCCCCTGCTTTATTCAAATTATTTATAGAACCTCTTGCTGCAAAAATTGGGGCTAATATGCAGATACCAGCACCCTTGGAAGGAATGCCTAAATTGAAACCGTTCGCAGATGACATTATTCTCTACCTTAGGCTGGAGGAACAGAATATCAGGACAACTTTGACTGAATTGATGCAGTTTGAATCAATTGGATGGGTATAAAATTAACCATAATAAAATGGAAATATTATTACTCAATGCAAGTAGTCAATTTCTGCCTAAGTTTCTGCAACAGCAAGCCCAATCTCCTGTTCCTATCCATTATTTAGGGACTTATGTTACAGATAGTTATGAGCAACTATTTAAATTGAATTATCTAGCGATGACCACCAAGATTAGAAATCTATTAGAGAGATTTACTCTTCTTTCTCTTACAATAATTGGTAGGGTAGCTCTTATACAAAATGTCCAGCCTACCATTATTAATATTTATCTTCTCAAATGTTCACATAAAAATAATATTGCATATTTTTAACAGTTGGGAGTTATGATACAACAATGTATTTGGAAAAAAAGAGCATCGCAAGTGAGACTTCCAATTCTTCAACTCGATATCAGACAAGGGGGGTTGGCACTTCCAGATATACAAACTTACTATTAAACAACTTTTGTGTATTTAATGGCTACAATGTTAGATGGTAAGGAATCGTTGGATAGCTTCTTTGTGGATAAGATGGTGCAGGAAGCAGAATCGTAGATTCCAGTTTTTATTAAAACAGCCAAACTTCAGAAAAAGACTTGTTATATGATACTAGAGGGGTTTGGGGAAAGAATACACTCATTTTATCATACAAAGGCGAATACAGGGGGAGTGTAAAATGCTGGGCCTTTATATTAGAAACAATCAGATACGTTTTTGGGAAAGTAAAGGCTTTAAGGAATTAGGCCATTTTGTGGTGGGGGAGATGTATAAAATGGCAGGAGATTCAGGCTAGATGTGGAACCAGCTGCAATTCGTATTTCTTTGGCTTTGCCCAGATTACTCAATTTGGGAAGAAATGTTGCTTTCCATTGAGTATTGCTTCGCCTCCCTATTACCAGCCTTTTTTAGAGCTAAATTAAGGGGTGTCAGAAATTGGTATTGGTTATTACGAGACCAAAGGGAAAGCCCTGTATTAACAAGGCTTCTAGATAAAATCTCCCATGAAACTCAATGTACTTTTTTTGAATGAGAGTGACAGGAGATTTCACTGCATGGTAATAAAACGTTAAAAGAATGGCATTTTTATCCCGATGACTTTACATAAGATGTATCCAGAGGTAGAGGATAAGTGCTTTCAAACTCAAAAAATGGGGCTGGGGGCTGGAAACATATTTTCTTTAATTGTCCGTCTAACCCAGTTCTGGGAGGATGTGTTCTCCGCTTTTAAAAAAGGTCTATGGAGAAAACTAAAACCAGAACCAGAAATCGCATAGTTCAGGCATATAAAGCAAAGTTCGAATACTCCAATCTCCAAAGGAGAGAAAGAATTCATAGCGATTTCTATTTTAGTGGCTCGTTCCTTGATCCTTCAGAACTGGAGGACAGCGAAAATCCTAACCCACCAAGATTGGTATAGAAAAATGCAATGTGCTAAAACTTTTGAGGAAGCATATGCAAAAAGGGCAAGGGCTACTAGGAAATACTTGGCAGTTTGGAAATGTATGGACAAGATAAAAAGTAAAAGGCTCAGTGTTTTAGATCGAAGTGGGATGAGTAACGTGTGTTAGCGGTTTAATGATATTTAATTATGTAAAAGCTGCTATGCACTGCACTTTTTTTATGTATCTAAAACGGATGAGGGACTAGTACCCCCCTGTCATATAGTAAATGCTTTTCTATATATTGTGTTGAGTTAGCATGAGTTTATTAAATGTTTAAACAACATATTTGCCTTGGAGGCAGTTACGAAAGCCAGTGTACCAAATTCTAAAGCTTTGCATCCTCGGTGGATTCAATGGGCTGCATCCTTGTCATCCCAGGATATCACTTTATTTTTGACGCCACTTTACGGTCGCAGGAGTTCTTACAGTATGAGTTTGTTCATCCTGCTCCTTTAGCAATGCGGCCGTTGGAGGATTTCCATTGCATCATTTACACTGATGGTTCGGCGCAGGTTGCGCATGGCTCTAAACATGCCTACGTTTCCGCGTGCGAGGAAATGGAGACCGTGAGGAGCACTCCGTTATTTTTAATCAAATTGTTCTGCTTATCAACTGGTGCTACGATTAATCAGGGTAGTCACTCCTGTGAATTCAATAGTGGTTATGATGGGTTTTTGGACCCACCTAATCGTGCACTGTTCACTTGGTGCTCCGCACCTTAATTATTCATCACACACTTTCTCATTTGCTGTTATTGATACTTTTATTCTTATTTTAAGGTTTTGTACCTTTTTTATCTACTTGTATGTTATTTTCATTATTCATAACACAAGCATATGATTCATATTCTCAATTTTACAAACATTGATATATATTTACATATTTAGTACTTTGGCATTGTATGTATATATCCAATAAACATAAGTTAACAAGTGAGCCCAATGCATTTCGGTGCCTCTACGGTGCCTTCATCAGGGGCGATTCTGGTATCTGTGATAGCCGTTGTGTATTTGTGTTCGCCTCACTCGATGTTGCTCTGTGTAGATCACTGATCGGGGTGGTGTGAGCTCTCTTGTCTTCACCAATGTTATTTGTCTGGTGTGCCAAAGCTTCTCTCCGTATCTAGAATACCGCTGCCTTTTGGTCGACTCGATCAAAAAGCAGCGGTATTCTAGATACGGAGAGAAGCTTTGGCACACCAGACATTGGTGAAGACAAGAAAGCTCACACCACCCCGATCAGTGATCTACACAGAGCAACAGCGAGTGAGGCGAAAACAAATACACAACGGCTATCACAGATACCAGAATTGCCCCTGATGAAGGCACCGTAGAGGCGCCGAAATGCATTGGGCTCACTTGTTAACTTATGTTTATTGGATATATACATACAATGCCAAAGTACTGAATATGTAAATATATATCAATGTTTGTAAAATTGAGAATATGAATCATATGCTTGTGTTATGAATAATGAAAATAACATACAAGTAGATAACAAAGGTACAAAACCTTAAAATAAGAATAAAAGTATCAATAACAGCAAATGAGAAAGTGTGTGATGAATAATTAAGGTGCGGAGCACCAAGTGAACAGTGCACGATTAGGTGGGTCCAAAAACCCATCATAACCACTACGTTTCCGCGTGCGCCATTGTGGTCGGTGCCATGATGAACGATGAGTTCAAGTCCAGTGTCGTGCACACGCAGACGCTTGGGGACTGCACCGCGCAATTGGCTGAGCTTCGTGCCCTGATGCTTGCATTGGAGTATGCAGATCCGAGTGTGACGACTTTGGTCGTAAGTGACTCTTACTACTGTGTCCAGTCTTACAATGAGAACTTGTTCTTTTGGATTCAGAATGAATTTCGTGATTCCAAAGGTAGCACTATAAAACATAAAATGATCTGGGTCCGAGTGGCAGAACTCAAAGAGAAGTTGCCACTCGTGTTTGTAATTCATACTCTTGGCCATCAGCGCGTGGGGGTCCACGCTGTCAGAAATTCGCTTGCTGATGAAGCAGCGAAGTCAGCAGTATCAAAATACTTAGTTGCAGCAGTCACGAGGTCCAAAAGTAAGATAGATGATGACATCTTGGCAGCGGTTGCTGTTACTGAGAAGGGAAGTAAATATCCTGCGGGGTTCCCTTCTAAATACACATACCACTTAAGTCCCGATAAGGTTCCTTATGTGAAAATTCCTGAAGTTGGCGAACGTTTAATTCCCAACTCGGATTGCAAGGCTTCTTTGATTACAGCGGCTCATGAAGGTGTGGCGTCTGCGCATGCGGGCGTCTCGGCCACTGTAACTCAGCTACAACAGAGGTTCTGGTGGCGGGGACTGTACAAACAGACGCGCGATTATGTCCTTCAATGTGACATTTGCCAGCAGATTAAACCTTGAACTGCTGCGCGTCCGCCTCAGACACAGTTGTACATTTCTAATAAACCACTGGGGTGCGTTTATTTAGATCACTGCGGTCCTTTTTCTTCTGATACTGCGTATAAGTACATCCTAGTAGCAGTTGATTCATGCACACGCTTTGTGTGGGCTTGGCCTCATCGGAGCGCTGATTCACTGACTGTCATTAAGGATTTGCGAGTCTTTGTAGGGATTTTTGCCTGTGGTACCTTCCATTCGGACCAGGGTCCGGCTTTCGCCTCTAAGGCGTATAAGGATGCTATGGTTTCGTTGGGGGTCCAAGTCAAGTTTTCGTCTCCGTACAGACCCAAGGGAAATAGTGTAGTTGAACGAATGAACCGTGACTTAAAGCAATCTTTGACAGCTCGAGTTATAGGCACTGGCAGAAACTGGTTAGCCTACCTCAATGGCGTGCAGCGTGCGCTTAATAATCTCCTTAGAAGGTCTCTGGGTGGGCGGACCCCATACGAAATGCTCTTTGGTATCAAGATGTACGTCCCTGACCTCAACGGTCTAGACTGCAAGGCCCAGGCCACGGCCTTTGACGTAGATGAACATTGCAATGTTTTACAGAATCTACAAAAGACCAGAGACAGTCTAGCAAAGGAACATTTGCCCTCCACATCTGATGATGGGTTGCAGATCCCTGTAGTTGGCTGGCTACCCCAAGTTGGAGAACTGGTTCGAGAGAAGATCGACAACAAGAAAGAGTTTGGTCCCTCATATCGTGCACCGGTTCGAGTTCTTGGAGTGAAGGGCACAAGAACAGTCATATTACCACCACTTCCAGGTCGTAAGGAAAACAGATTTATTTCTATTGACAATGTCAAGACACACAGGGTGGCCGATTCTTCATAGCATGACACCGGCTATATCCTGTCCTTCCATGGTGAGGCATTCTGTGCTGGCTATTACTTCTGGTGCAGAACAAGAGGTGTCCCTTGAGATGCCTGACATATCCAGTCCTTTATTAAATACTATTCCTGTTACTAACATTGATGAGCTGAACTACACATATCCTGCTGACTTATCTATGCCAGACTTGCAGACTCGTTTGGCCCTCAACTATTGCAAAATATGCCACCTTATTTAAAAAACATTTTTTAATTCCCCCTTGGACATACATTTGGTTGATTCTATTTTCATTTTACCTTTTTATGTCAATTGGTTTTGTGTTTTATTTTTTCCGCCTGATCGATGGTCACTATGTTAAAGAAAGAACAGGAATTCGGTACCTTAATGGAACATTGGCCCCTCTTTCCTCTTCACATTCAGCACGCAGACTGAAACGAAACTTGAATACAGTCAACATTACTGCTTGGCCTGTCCTTGATGGGATTGTGTGGGATGCGGTTAGATTTCAAATACATGGGCCCACTGAAGTGATTAATGTTCCGAATGTGCTTAGAGTAAACATGGGGGATGTGATTAAACAAAATATACGTTCTGATGATTGGGATATTCAGGCCGTAGAAGCATTATTCTCTGATTTGAAATACTATGCTGCCTTTGATGCTGAGGATTTATATTTAGATTCTATTAATTATGGTGATTTGTTTTGTTTTCAACATTATGGTAATCATTTTTTATATAAGACAAATTCCTGGAGGGTTGCTGTAAATTACACACAGTGGGAACATTGCCCTGCTCCAATGGGAGGCAGTTCCAATACGGTTCTGAAAAAATACACTTATTTTACAGATTGTAATCAATCAAATCCTGAGTCATTTTATTTCAAAATGACACAAAAGTCCATGTCCAAAGTTAGACTTACCGATACAAAATTGCTGTATTCGAAGTCCTTTCTAGACAGATTAGCTGTAGATGGCTACGAGATTTGGAAAGGAACAATTGACCTTAAATCGGTTTGGGGTACCAAAAATTGGCAGATACAAGGCACTGAGGCTTTGCACCGTGCATGTCTCAACCCGAATCACATGTTGTTTCTAAATTCGTCTATTTCCCAAACAACATGCTTTGGATTGGATATTTCTAAAAAATTAAATACACCAATTATCCCTGAATTGGAGGAATATTTAGGGTGGGGTAATTATACTGAATTGTCCATTCATGAGTTGCAAGCTCTATTGCACAATTCGTCCTTTAATATATCCAGTTTGGATTCGAAGGGTTGGCTGATGTGGCATAGGAGTGCTGATTCTTGCCAACGTTGTTTTCTGGGTTTGGCTGAAGGGTTCACACAAGTCAGACCTGATCCCCGTTTTGAAACTGATTATACTGTCACCACTTATTCTGTGGGGAAACTGTGTCAGAATTGGTTACAACATTCCACTTTAGCTGCAGTTAAACTACATCTGTCTCAGTTAACTGAAAACGTGGATTTGAATGATTTTATAAAAGGCTCAGCTATGGGTAGGTCTAAACGGTGGATTTATGCAGTTTACAATGATATTTGCAAATTTTCGCAAATTGAGGCTGCTAAACGCCTAAGAGCAATTGACCAAGCAAATTTGGAGAAAGTGCTTGCAGTTGTCGATAACAGTATTAACATGCTTTCTTCCCGAATTTACACATTGAACAATATTGTCTCTTCTGTAGTTGACATTGTGAATGATGAAGTGTCGGTATTGTACCATGAACAAAATCAATTGCTTTCTGTGATGCAGTTTGCATGGACACTACAAACTCTAAAAGCTGGTCGCGTTCCTTGGAGTTACATGAACGTGTCATCACTATTTGCCCCGTTTAATTTGACTGACAAGCAGCGCATGCTTTCCATGCGAGATGCATCATGTTCTATGTTGCACATTGAAAAGTTAGAATCTTTGCCCTTCTCTGTAGCTGAGGCAGCTGCTGCTACATGGCTTATCCATGGTGTTATTACTTTACCATTTGCTTTATATAAATGTACTAATTGTATGAGATATATTGCAATAGGACGATATGAACCACTAGGCAGTGCTTTCCTACATGAGGCATGGTCTTTACCATACATGTACAGATGCCTGAAGGATGGAAAGGAAGTGAATCTGAATGGTGAAGAATGCACACAGTCGCCTGACCGTTCACTGATATGCAGACACATCCAGTTGCATGGTTCTTGTAATCAGGACCGGCCTAATTTGGCCTGTGTTTTAAAAGGCACACCGGTTCCTGCAATTGTTCACACATTCACATTATTGACAAACGGTAGTTATTTGCTTTTGAATAACGAGGAGTGTTGTGGGTTAATGGTCAGTATCGCCTATGTGGTTACTGCATCAAAACATGTGGTGTGTTGCAAGAACGTGTTATATCCACCCACGCATGGGAATTCAGATGTTTCCATCTGGCCGCGCATCCCAACCTTGAAAGCGGAGTTCAATGGTATGAGCCGAATAAGGGCTCTTTTGTCTCAAAAAGAAGTGGCCCTGAGCTCGGCCCGTGAAACTTATGTCCTTCACATAGCTAACACACGCACAGAGGTGCAGGCACTTTTAAATACTGACTTGCCGTTTCATTTCTGCGAATTAGTACATCAGATCTTTAATGCCTCCTCCACGTCTGGCTTAGCTCATTTTTTTAAATTGGTTAGCAGTGGTCTTGTGACTACATTTGAAAAGATTTTTGGTGTTATCCCTTCTTTCTTCCATTCAATATTTTCGAGCTTGTTTGGCGGATTTCCTGTTTTGCTGGCTTTAGCTGCAGGCGTTTTGATATTATTCTGCTTCCTAAAATATGGATACCCATCCTGCGCAAGAAGCCGCTCAGCCCCTTCTGACACTGTTTTGCAACCGATGCTTGATTACTATGGCACCCTGCCGCTTGCGACTTTAAGCACGGCATTTGGATTATCGTTTCGATTTTTCTATTTCACATGTGCCCAGCCTGGGTTTCATTACCTGAGCTGCGATTTTGACTGGGCCATTGATTTGTGTCTCTGCTTGCCGTTATCTCCTGGAGTCGATTTTAATCACCTGATGGGCCCCGTAGTTGCTCACGAGTTGGTTTGTTCTGGCGAAAGGATTATGGCCTTGGCAGCGATGCATGGACTAATGTGTCCGTGGGACATCCCCGCAGCGGCTCATCAGTTTCTGGCACATAGCGTTCTTGAGACCCACTGAGTTGTCCTCTGATGTTGCTAGAGGATCGGTGTTGGAGGAGCACGTATGTTCTTTCCCATTGCTTAATTGGATGGCTGAACTGTTTTCGGATGATGACAGTGATTTCATGTTGGAAGCTGTGGCTACCTATTTTGCATATTCTATCCACCCATGAGTGGCTTTGGAGACTTTCACTATACGGGCACGTGACTTTTTAGTAATTCTGAATGGTGCCATTTTTCTTACGAACAATTTACTTCATATGTTCTAGGCCTGGGATTTTATATTAGGCCTCAAGTTCGAGATTTTTTACATTTTTGTTTGGCCACTATAGGCATTCATACATATTTTGTATTGTTAATTTTTGTATACATATACATACATTTAGCTTGGCTCAATATTATTGAACTCTACTTTTATGTTATGCCTTTATTATATTATTGGCTTGTTTCTTGACCGTCCTCGGATCATTGGGGGGGTGTCATATAGTTAATGCTTTTCTATATATTGTGTTAAGTTAGCATGAGTTTATTAAATGTTTAAACGACATATTTTCCTTCGGCTTCAGTTTGCAAACAGCACATTTATTTTATTTATTTATGGGCTTGTTACGCGCCGGCATCACACCCGAAGGTGTATCTTCGCGCGGTGCTGTGAGGTGAACAGGTCGGAAGGCTAATAATTATTATTGTAGCTTTCAACCTAGACGAAATATGTGATTTATTTGAGAATAATATGTTATTGCTCTGATATCAGTCGTGCTTGGTACACTGTCTGAACAGTGGGTGCTGAACGCTCTAAGAATAACCCAACACAAGGTTGCTGGGAGCTCTGATCCTCGCACCACTAGACATAACACAAATAATGTTGCTGCCAACATTGGGCTCTACGCGGGTTTAAGATAGAGTTACTGAGAATGCAAAAACACACTTGATGGTGCTTCGCATGCAGAGAGTTGGTAGCTGATGATGTGATCTTCTTCTGCTGACATTTAGAGGTATGGGCCCGCCCTGCTAAAACCCAAATGAGACCTTCTTAGATATAATATAGTATGCTAAATAGGGTGCGCGAAATATAGGTTATACAGATTTCTATAGATTTTTGCATTATAATATGCTATCACTGTTCGCTTACTATGGACTAGTGACTATGCTGATAACTCTGATTTTTATAATATGTATGTTGTTATTATATAAGATACTGCGTTTGAGAACCTTGCATTGAAAAATAAATATTTCAAACTTGCACGTGTGTTCTTTTACTCCCTGTTGTGGTTTGAAATGATTATAGAGCGAAAGAGTGTTCATGTGTTCCACGATACCTGAGGTACCCTAAGTTCATGTTCTGGTTTGTCTAAGTCATTGGGAGTTTGTTATGACCAATGAGACACTGTAGCTAGCTCGGTAAGGGGATTTCTGATACTAAGGTGAGTTTTGGGTCACCCTAATTCACCCAGGTTCTAGATCTCTGTGCACAGTTCTGTGGGAGAACGGAAACCCTGCTACACCCCCCCTTGGAAATTCTGAATATAACAACTTGATTATGGTAAAATGGTTTTTCACAGCACTTTAATATTCATTATTCTCACATTGCACCTTTTTGATTGGTGCATGATATATATCTGTAGGCGATGAGGAAGGAGGGAAATGGATTCTAGCTATAACTTAAGATGATATTTTGAATATTAATTGTGTAAAGGAATAATAACTGCTTGTATTATCAAAACTGCTCATTGTAAAGTTTTAATTCTGCTCTCAACATAAAAAAGATTAAAAAAAGTTTGAGAGTATGTACATGAGTCTGTGACAGTGTCTGATAAGTGTGTACAGATGTATATATTTTTCACCAATATTTTGTGATGTTGGAGCAATATTCGCAATGTCCCTGCAATGATACATGGGGGGGCCGGAGGTGTGGATCCACCATAGCTGGTCTGCAGATGCACACTACAACAACAATGCCATGATTGGCTGTCTGCAACCTGAGAAAAAGTTGGGGCTGTCATTTTGTCAATTGGGACACGGTTCCTACGGAGGAAAAAGTAAAGATAGGAGATAAGGGGTTAGAATAGAGATATCCTAACCCCGTGGGACTGATAGAGTGGTCTGTGAGGGACCCCTGAGGTGGAAGAAAATGCCTAAAAACTTTTCTATTGGGTGTGCTAGGATCCGCAGATCAATCTGACCCCTGTGTGAATCAATCCAGTACTCATTTTAAAAAGTATACCCACTCACAGACTCACTCTCATACTCTCTCACACCCCCACACAACTACATCCATATACCCACTTACACACTCATACAGTCACTCACACATCCACTCACAGACCTAGAGATCCATTCACAGACTCACACAAGCCCTCATACACCTACTCACACTCATATGTACACACCCATACAGCACTTACACACCCTCTCAGAGACCCAGAAAACCAAAAACACACCCATACAGACCCTCACATACATAGTTGCACATCCATACATCCATTCACACACCCACTAATATACCCATACAGTCACGTATATATCCACTCAGAGATTCAGGGAACTACTCACACACATTCACAGACTCATAGGCACTCATACACCTTCTCAAAAATCACACAGCCACATACAAACCCACACAACCACTCAAATATCCACTCACTGAGCTGTCCAGGCACTCACACACCCACTCACAATCCCACAACACCACTTACACACCCACTAACAAACCCACATAACCAGTCACACATATACTCAAACTCCCACCATGCACTCACATAACCTTTTACATATCCAAACACTCACACAACCATTTACACACCTACTCACACACCCATACAGCCACTCAAACACTCATTGGCAAACCCATATAGCAACTTATGATCCCACTCACATACACACCAC
This sequence comes from Lissotriton vulgaris, assembly GCF_964263255.1. Taxonomy (NCBI): domain Eukaryota; kingdom Metazoa; phylum Chordata; class Amphibia; order Caudata; family Salamandridae; genus Lissotriton; species Lissotriton vulgaris. The sequence goes on along the minus strand of NW_028248080.1, from coordinate 65,527 downwards.
ACACTCACACATCCACTTATACACCCATATAACCCTTCACACTCACTCACATACCCATACAGCCACACATACACCCACTCACAGACCCACACTTACATACTCTATGCAACTATTCACACACCTGTACATCAACTCACACTCCCAGTCAGACATCTATGCAGTTACTCACACACCCAGTCAGATACCCAGAAAAAACTCACACACTTATTTACATACTTATAGAACCACTCACACATCCACTTATGGACCAAGAGGAGCGGTCACACATCCACTCAAAGATCCTCACAAACACTCACACACCCACTCACACACTCAGACACCCATGTCCCAGCTTACGTACAAATATATATATTTTTCACCAATCTTCGTGATGTTGGTGCAATATTCGCGATGTGCCATGACGGTACATGGGGGCTTGAGATGCCACACACCCACATAATCACTTACACACTCACTCACACACCTACCATATACTCACAGAAACACTTACAAATTCACACAACCACTCATACACCCATACAGCCACTTACACACACTCTGAGTACCCCAGGAAACCATGCACACATCCTCTCAGGCACCTATACTGCCACTCACACACCTATTCAGAGACTTAAACAAGCACTAACATATCCACTCATACCCTTGCCAAACACTCACTCCCAGTTACACACCCACATAGCTTCTCATACACCCACTAATAATTGTTAATTTTTACCCTTACATTATCCAACACTTACCCCACTGTTACCCTAAGGTTTTAAGCGTTGTAATGGTATGCATTGTAATGATAGTTTATAAAAATGCGTTAAAATGGAATGCGTTGCAAAATCATGCAATGTAATGGTAGTTGCGATGTAAAAACCACAATGTAAAGGCATGCATTGTAAATATGTTCATTGTAACATCATATATTTATTCCTCTGAGCGTGTCAGCAGACTCATAAACAGTACCTTGTATCTTGCGGCCAACTTGTTTGTGCAGACCATTCGAGCCAACATTTGTGTTTGTGGTAAGAAGAGTAGCGGTGCAGCATGAAGTGCCCTACAAGCATGGTGCAGGCAGAGGCTCGGTGATGATTGTCGAGCAGCGTCGGTGAGGACAAGGCTGCGGTGCAGAGTGAAAGCGGCACTGAGCCCGTTACAGACATATCACGGTGCAGGCGACAGAGAGAGTTGTGGGGAGCTGGCATTGGTCAGTCTGAACAGAGGTGTGGGGCGGGGCGGTGCATCCTGAGACTTATGAGCAGTGCCCCCAAGGCACGATGTGGTCACGGAGGTTTTGGTCAGCATGTAGTGACAGCGTCGGTGAGACCAGGGCAGCGAAGTGAAGTGAGGTGTTGCGGAGTGCGATACCCACAGGTCACGGTGCCAGCAGCAGCTCAGTGGCGGCAGCAGCGGAGGTCGTTGTCAATAAGACCCGGGGTTGTGATACGAGTTGCGGACATGGCCCTCTAGGGTACCTTCAAGACACAGAGCCAGTAACGGACTCGGTTAAGGAGTCGGCTGCTTTCCCCCCTCTGTGGCAAAAGACACAACATTTTCAGAAGCGGTACCCAGAGGTTGGTGAAGTTTTTGGGGTTCCTTAGACTTTGTGAACAGGAGGCAAACTCAATTTCAAGCCTTTGGAGATACTCAGCACAAGTGTCGAAAGTTCAGTCCAGTCCTTTCACTGCACAAGGCAGAAGCAGCAACTGCAGGCCAACCCAGGAAAGCCACAACACAGAATAGGGGCAGTACTCCTCCTGGCAGTTCTTACAGCTCTTCCTCTTTACAGGTTCATTGATTTCAGCAAGTTCTAAAGTTATTGGTTTGGGACCCTATATGTATACTCAGTTTCTCTTTGTTCTGTCAGGCAGAGAGACTCTGGGCTCAATCCAAACCAGTTCTGTCCTCTCTGGCCCAGCTTCCCAGCAGGAGGTGGAGACAGCATTGTGTAAGGCATACCAGGCCCATTCAGGTACAAGGAAATCTCCTCCCACTACTCTAAATGCAGACCAGGTCTATACAGCCCAGCCCTGACTCATCCAGGAAAGGCAGGACACACCTCAACTCCCAGTGCCTGTCTACAGTGAAGGTAAATCTGCAGCCCCTATCACTCCAAAGCCAGATAGTCAATCCACAAAACCAGAGGAAGAACACAGGATGGCTAAGCAAGAAAATCCCTACTTCCTTAAAGTTATATTTTCAAACATAGAACATAAAAATCATCTTTACTAAAAGATTAATTTTTACCTTCTTTGTCCAGGCATACTAAACTCTATTTTCCTACGGTGTTCCAATGGGAAGATATGCTTATAAGATGCTATGACCACCTCTTATTCTATCCTTTGGGACAGATAGCCTTGCAGTGCTGGAAAACAAAAAATACACAGTAATTCACTACCAGGACATGTCACAAAACCCAAGTACATGTCCTGCGTTTAACATACACAGCACCCTTCCCACAGGGGTTCATTGGGCCTACCTTAAGGGTGATTACATGTAAGAAAAGGGAAGGTTAGGGCTGGCAAGTGGCTGCACCTGCCAGGTGGGCATGGCAGTTACAAACTGCCCGCAGACACTTTAGTGGAAGGTCTGAGACCCCTTTTCAGGGCTGCTTGATGGGTGGCACAATTAGTTCTGCACGTCCACTAGCAGCATTTGATTTACAGACCCTGGCACTCTCAGTGCACTTTAATAGGGACGTACTAGTAAACCAAAAATGCCAATCATGGAAACACCAATCCATAACATAATTTACAACAGGAGTACTTGCACTTTAGCACTGAACAGCAGTGAAAAAGTGAGCAGAGGCATAAAACCAGCAAAAACAGAGTCAAAACCAGGCGATCAGAAAGCAAAGAGCCAGGGGAGGCACACCAAAAGATGCCAGGTCTTTCAGATGTTATAGTTAGGAAATAGAATTTAAAAACATAGAAATTTACTGAGAAAAACAAAGGTTACAGAGATATTATAGTTAGGCTCAGATATAACTCATTCAAAACGAGTGAAATATAGCAGTAATAGTTACCAGAGCAAACCATAAATTACAACCCTAAAATGCACTGCTTATGACCTCACAAATTAAATCACTCATGACATGGTCAGTGACATTACTCATGACATCTCAAATGACATCACTGTGGCTGGATCACAACACATTTTTGGCTATGCTATTACATAGATTCAAACAACTTTTATCACGGTATTATGAAAGCATACTTATTGAGGTTGGAATGTGAGCGAAGAATTGTTATGCACATTTGTTATGCTGTATTTTGTCACGGTCTTGATGTGTTGTCTTGTTTTGTTTGTTTTTGCGTGTTGGGTTAATTTTTTGTAAACAGATTTTATTCAGTGGCAACAATGCAGACAATACCAGTGCAGTGAGGAGCCAAAACTTACAAGTCACATTTGATAATTAGCCATTTAAACTAATACCCATAATCTCAGTTCTACGTCATCCAGAAGTCATTAGTCTTGGTCTTGTGCAAGGTGTTGACAGTTTCCGGAGTATAGTTCAGATTCCTCGAGCTAGCCAGGCTTTGCATCCCCTTAGTATACATTCAATTTCCCAGCATTCTGTTCCGGTGCTAACTCATAATAATCAACAAAGAGAACCCACCCTCTCCTAGCACCTAACCACATCCACCCGCTAGGCATGTCATTCAGTCATTCACTTCTCCATTTGATAATGTTATCCGGTCGAAGAGGGCATCAGATATATTATTTCCAGTAAGGATGTTTCCTGATCGGGTCTACTCCCATTTAGTTCCTCCATGGGCATCATAATGTTTTGGGCGGCCATCATAGCACACAGTTAGGTCGGTATTCCGGTCTCCATACCTGGGTCCGCTCGCCATGGAGGTATTTCGTTATCACCACTCAGCTTTTTTAACACCTCCACTAATGCCACCTACGCTCTTGCTGCCTTCAGTGTTTTTTCACTTTCATTCCTATGGGCAATATGCAGTCTAAAGATCCCTTCACGTGCCTTTCGCCTTCCAATGACTAGTAAGTTCCCTTTTGGCCAATACCAACCACAGGTCTATAAATTTGCTGGTTACTTTATTCCAGGCAGTGTGAGGGAACCAGTGCAGTAGGCAATACCCCAGTGTCAGTGTTATGTCGCGTTCCGTTGTGTCCCCATATCTAGTTGTTACCCCTGTCTAGAACTACCCCAGCAACGGGCAGTCCCAGAACATATGTAGAAACTCTACGTTTTCCAGGTTATACCTTGGACGAGCAGAACGGGCTCCAAAATATTTGTTATTCTTGGACGGGGTAAGGTATGCTCTATCAGCTGAACGCTCCCATTCCTAGAAGTTTTCGATGCTCTTTCTCCCAATTCTTCCCACAGCTTTTCTCTATGGGCGAGCCTAGGTCTGCTTCCCATTTGAGATGCAGGCCCTCCTGTGGTCGCCGCGCCTCCTGCATAACAATATTTACAAATGGTAGTGGTGGTCTTATTCGTAGCACATCACTCTCTATGTGCATTATATATTGACATCACAGTATTGTTGCCCCTCAAGGTTAGGAATCTATACCCTACTACCTAAGGTGTCAACCCACTGTGGCCCAAATGAACCCAGTGGTATTAAAAAAATATATATGTCAACCTCGGCACTCCAATCAATTTAATGTTGATTCTTAGATAAGTCTCAATATAGGTCAATTAGAAACACCAGCAAACAAATAGATTTTTCACTTGCTGTACAATTTAATAGACATATGGAACATACATTTCTGGCCATATATTCAGAATTAAAAACATTGTATTCCAAAGATGAAAAGCTTGATACAATGATCCTCCTGTCAGACATTGGAACGGCAGTCGACACGTGTTTCGTTTCAAAGAAACTTTTTCAAGGATTCAGTGAATGATGGATAAGTTCCAAAAGTATTCCATAGACATTTAAGTTTTTCAGTGGAAATATACAGTATCTATTCAAAAAAGTATTGTTAATCACCATTATATTCTGATCTACACCTTGCGACTGGTGATATAAGTTAGCCTGTGACCGCCTCTCAAGTCAAGAAAAAGCCCTGAATAGGAGTTCAGGCTATACATATATATAAACCTTAAGATACCACTTGACAACTGAGGCCTTATGTATACCGCTGTATAGAACACTGGTCACATTCATGGGGAGGTCAGCTTTAATAATAATAAGCCCTGAAGAAGTCCCCTGCGCGGGACGAAACGCATCGGCTGTGTGGTACTCCATTTTTTTGCTGAATAAAGATTGAAAATCCATAAAATGAGAATCATCGTTTGCAACTTATTGTAATATTCATTTAGATATTATTGCTTGTGGTGCGCCTTAGCTGTTGTCGAAATCAAGTTTGAATTCCTTAGGGAATAGGCACCGGGACGGTGGGTGCTACTCAGTGTGCACACCATTCCCTCTCTTTATTTTAGGGACAAATTAGAAATTTAAAGGGGTGATTTGAGATTAGGTGCTTCAAGAGGTAGGGACCACCGTTAGATCTGTTTTGTCATATTGCCAGGCAGGCTGAATTAAATTGAATACTTTTCTCTATGGGTAGCCAGTGGAGACTTTTCATTCTGAGGGCCACCGGCTCGAACGTGGAGATGTCCAGAACCAGCCTGGCTGCAGCATTCTGAAGGCGCTGACGTTTTAGCAATACCTGTTTTTGAAACCCTGCATTCAGAGCGTTCCCATAATCCATTTTGGATAGTGCTAGCATAGTTATTAGTTACAAGGGATTTGCTGGTATCTGGTGGGATATATGGCCGCAGTTTTCTAATTAACTTCAGTGTGTACCATACAGAGGAGGCGAGTTTATTAATTTGAGCCTTGAAGGTAAGTTTGGAGTCAAACATAAATACCAAGTTCTTTACGTTGTCCACTGGTGACGGGCAACTGCCTAGACTGTCAGGCCGCCAATTGAGAGACCAAATGTTAAGTTCAGCCCCCAGCAGCATGACCTCTGACTTGTCACACTTTAATTTTAGGCAGTTTACTTGCATCCAGCGACTAACCTGATCCATGCAGTGCCTAAATCTATCAGCTGTCTCAGCTGTGTTGTTCGATATAGCCACCACTATTTGGGTGTCGTCAGCATAGGATATGGGGACGAAACCACATTTCCTGATAATGTTTGCTAATGGGGCAGCGTATATATTAAAGAGGATTGGGCTCAATGACGAGCCCTGTGGGACCCCCCAGGGGGATTTGAAGGATTTTGATGAGAATTCCACAAGCTGAACCGTAAAGGATCTAACTCCCAGAAAAGAGACCAGCAATGCAATTGCTGATGCATGCAGACCAATTTCCTCTAGACGAGTCAGGAGTATGCTATGGTTGACGGTGTCGAAGGCTGCTGAAAGGTCTAACAAGATCAGGGCAGCCTTCCCACCTGCATCCAGTATACTTCTAATCTCCTCCGCCGCCATAAGCAGAGAGGATTCAGTCCCATGTTCCTCCCGGAACACATATTGTGATGTATCTAATGCTTGGGAGGACCTAACGAATCCGGAAAGTTGAGTGTTCAAATGCTTTTCTAAAATTTTAGCCAGGAAGGGAATTCTTGAAATTGGTCTGAAGTTAGCTGGGACCGAAGGGTCAAGGTCAGACTTTATGAGGAGTGCTAAAACAGAAGCAGCATTCTACGCCTTCGGGAAAAAGTTAGCCTGCATTATTTTGGCGAAGAGCTTCTTGGAGTTGATTGCTGAGAAGCTCTGCGAACATGTGCAAGATCTTAGGGGGACAACGGTCCATGGGACCCCCTGACTTGTTTGTCAGTATGAGATGACATATCTGTTCTGCCGGCGGGGCTGAAAACTGAAAGCCTGTGTTAACTGACTCTGAGTACTTTTCTGGGCTAAGCTGAGAATTTCCTGTTACATGGGTGTCGCAGTTAGGGGTAGAGATAGATACGTTAATGAGTTTCACTTTGTCAATGAAAAACTGCCCTAGTTCGTTGCATAGACCTAGGCTGCCTTCTATCTGTTTAGCAGCTGGCTTAGTGAGTTTTTTTACAGTGGCAAAGAGTTCCTTACTTGAGTTTTTGGCCTCCTTAGTTTTCTTCACGAAATAGGCCGATTTTTCTTCTGCTATTAGTTTCTTGGAGGTTGCTAATGACTTGCAGTAGATTTCTTTCATCTTGTCCTCATAGTTAACCCTCCTTCTCCTTTCGACCCGCCTACATGTCCAGTTTTCAAGTTTTATTAATTTATGATGGCGGAACTCTGTCGAGATCCACATAGCAGTTTATCAGACAATACGATGAACAACTATAAATACGTAAATGAATAAAAATATCAGTACAATGTTAGAAAACATTTAAAGAAAGAAAACAATTTGAAACAAAACATTTCATTTGGGGGATTAAACATAGCTGCAATAAAATCATAGGCGGTAAAAATACCCAACTGAAAGCACAAAGGTTTTAACCATTTACGCCTATGTACCATAAGGGCTGGACAAACAAAAACAACATGGTATAAATCCTGGGAATAAAGTTTACAAAAATCACAGATATATGTACCACCATGCCATTTAAACAATAAACAATTCAATGGGAGTAAATCATATCTTAACAAAAAAATAAATCGCCTAACTGCATGAGGAAGATTCCAACCTAAATATGGCTGAAGTTTTTTAATTTCGCAAAAGTTACCAAAAGAGAGCATTCCTCTCTTAACTTTACGAGTCCTACTATCTTCTCTAAAACTCAACTCCCAAGACGTGGTCTTTAAGGATGACTTTAGTTGGGCAGTTGATGATGAAAAAAGACTTTGTTCATCTATCTGTAATAAAGTAATTGCCTGTCTGAAGTTCCTTACGATAGAGGAGTAGACATTATAGGAGCCCAACAACTCATTTTTTATTTGAAACCTCAGAGTGCCAGGCTTTCCTTCAGCTATATTAAAAACCCAACGCACCACACTCGCCACTGCCTGAGACCGTGCACTGCGCAGACCAAATTCTTGTCTTAACAAAGACGTAGAGCTTGCAGTATTTACAGTAGGCTAAATTACGAAGAATTCTTCCTTCAATAGAATCCAAGAAATTCCAGCATGCCATGTCCACTATTTCCAGTCCGTAGATTAGGGATGCGGGGATTTTTGCCCGATAAACTTCAAGCAATATGGTAAAATGCCTCCGACCTGTCGCTTTATATAAGGAGATAAGACTCTTCCCTTGAGCAAGAGCTTTCCTACTATTGTTCTCTGCATGAGTTTTTTCATGTCTGTTTTTGTCGTCTTAGCTTATCTGAGAACCAAGGCTCCAAGATGTTTTTCCTATTATAGTTTTTCTTTTTTATAGGTTTGACTGAAAGAACTGCAGCTTTGATCAAGTTATTTACTTGGTCAGCGGCAAAATTGCTATCCTGGTCTAGACCTGATACAGCCTCACTAAGCTGCGCGTGAAGTTTGGCTATATCGATTTTATCCCATTCCTGGTAGGTGAGTTGCCTACCCTGATGGACCCTAGATGTTTTTGCGTGGTCTATAGTTAGGGTGAAATTGCCGACTTTGTGATCAGACCAGGGGACCGGGAAAACTTCACCTATTTTGATGTTGGAATTGGAGGAAAAGAGAGTGGTAACAAGCCAAAATAATAGAGCAGTCTAGGCAGTTTGACCATCTTTATTGGGCCACCCGACCTGCCACTGACAGCGGGAGGGTCCCCCAGAATTCGAAGTTACTTTTGATGGCTCGTATCGCTCGCCCTATATTACCTTCTCACAAATCTGCAGTGTCGTGGTATATTCTAACACCCAGAAAAGTCAGGTATCTGTTTTCCCACGCCACATCTGTTGTGTCTGGTGGGCCAACCTGTAGAACATAGAAACCATTTCAGGGGTCCCACTGATACTTGGTCCTTTTAAACCAACAAAGTAGAAATTGGCACAGAAGCTGAAATATAAAAGTAACATCTTTGTTAACCTCAAATTAGGGAGAGTACGTCACACAGAAGCCTTAGCAACTGAATGAGGCAGTCTAAGGAGTGCAGAAAACAGGGGCCTTATATATGCTTAGGGTTACATAGTCAGCATAAGACCAAGGGGCAGTCCTGGCTCATGTAAGCATGCAAAATGACTAATGTGGGCATGCAAGATCTGCTTGCTCAAAAAAGTGGGAGGAGAGTTACTTCTATATACAGCAGCAAAAATAGCCTGACAGTTCGACAAGATGAGCAGGTGCATTCTACTAGCTAGGCCCTTCTGAGCATGTGCGGAGGTGGAAGATGCTAAATATAGTTAGTTTCTAGGCAGATTACAAGAGCAGTCAACACTGAGGGAGAACAGAGCACATGGTGAGCATGTGGCAGCACATGGCAAACAAGATGGCTGCCAGAAATACAAAATGGCTTTCAGCTCATGCTAACAAATCTGTCCAATCTTTAAGAGATAGTCCTTTTAGCATGAGCAATATCCTAATTCATTGCTAGGTGAGCATTTTCCATTCTAAGCATTTCATTAAGCGGGTACATATAAGGTATAAGCAGGAATACAAAGGGAACAAAGCTTTGAGTCATAATTAACATTCACATAGCAGGAGAAAGTAATGACCACTGTTACAAATAGAATTATCATTGTTCTAGTCCTAAGCAAAAGCAAATCCTAAAATCATCTAGTAAACATTTTCAGGGCTCCTATGCATTTCGGTGACTAGGCATTTTGATTTCAGAATAGCGAACAGCACATGTCTAATAAAAACATTTTCCAATTGACTGTTACATTTTCCTTTTATGAGGGCTAGAACATCAATCATATCTGGGACCAGGAGGACCACACAGAGCCATAGGAATTAGGACGAAGAGCTGCAAAGGGCTGCTCCTCCTTAAAAACGGGACATCCAAAGGGGTACATTATTGACAAAAAGAAGAAGTCCTTGGGGAAATTGAAGCCTCTATACAACCAAGCCCGAGAGGAGTCTTCTCCCTGTGTCTGTTTGAGCCTCACAGGCAGGTTCTTGTTGTTTCCACAGTGGAGCTGAACAATTCACAAACTCAAGAATCACAGCCAAGTTTCAAGGAAAAAAAGTCTCTTCTTTCAGGATAGGGCAGTCACCCTCCGGGCAAATGCTCTCAGCGATACTGTCCAGTGTCTCAGGCTGTGCACCAGTTTTCTTCACTTCAACCTAACAGGCACCAGAGACACAGCACCTGTACCCTAATCTCAAGTCCTTCCCTAACTCCTGTATTGCTCTGCTGATGCACTGCTCATTCGTTGGAGCCACACATTGCATCCAGTGTACCCAGGTATCTCTTGACCAACAAGCAAAGGTGCAAACTTGCATTCACTTTGGGACCAGGATTCAAAGGCCTGATGCTAGGATCTCTGAAGCAACCCTTGTTTCAAAAGGGGTCACCTCAAGCAAAGCCTCCCCGCCATTCTGGTGGGTCTCTGACTCTCAGCTGGGCATCAAATTGTTCTCCTTTCTGATTTGTGACCCCGTCTTTTGCCCAAGACAGTGGCAGGGGTACACACTTGATCACAGGGCTTCCGCCTTCACTGTGGTCCTAGTTGCCAGCAATGCCTGTGCTGGTTACCTTCACTTTGGCTTCAAGCTGGACTGGTGCTGACTCCCCAGGCTGAATCTGATGTCCGTGCCCATCTAGCAATGGTTGTAAAGCAGCAAATATCTATTGGTTGACAAAACAAAAGGTCTTAAGACAAGGCACAGAAACAGTCTATCAACAGAGAGGATAGTCTCAAAATACTTCCTAGTCTTGGGATGCCCCAGATATTAGCAAAGGCACCCAAGAACCACTTTCATCTATCTATGAAAGAGTAAAAAAAACAACAGCCTGGAACTATTGGCAAGTATAAAAGGAACACGTTGGTGAACTGACAAGATTAATACATCACCCAATCCCAAGCAGCCAAATAAGTCTGTATTCATTTTCTAAATTGTGAGAAAAAGAAGAAACAACACAGACATACCCTAAATCCTTACATTGGTGTACTCCTGTGTACTAATCTGAAAACCCTAAAAAAAAGGAAATGTTCTACACTTTTGCTCATAAATTTTACATTACTTGTGCAGGACTGCAGACACGTCTAAAATGATTCTTCTTAATAAAAGCACCTACATTGTACGCTTAGGACCATGCTCTCATGTTATAGGAGCAGCAGGAAAATCTAAAACTGCTAATTTAACAGGGTTCCTTATCTATAAAACAACATTTCCTTCAAAACACATTTACTAAGGATCACATGGGCATCTTCCCTGCTTTCTACTTTTCATGATCCAAACTATGCAACATTAGCTCTAATAAGGCTGTCAGTATATTTACACAGACTAGCTAATAAAAAACTAGCAATCCCCTTGCAAAACTATGTAGCATGGAATAACATACAATAATGGTGTTATGACCTAAGAATGTTAGAACAAAAACTACCCACATCTAGCTCCCCTTTAAGCTCCCCTTAAAGGTCAAAATAAGGGAACAACAATCTAGACTACTGATCCTGTCATAATTTCATCAAACAGGATGGGCAATAACATAACATATTTATTCATTTTATTAATGCTAACAATGTTTAAAACAGTGTTACTGAATAGCCAATTAAATGTCTCATTGCTATTTCACAGACAATTTAGACAGGCTAAAACAATTTGAGAAAAGGAGAGAGCAACATACATATTACCTAGCCTTAATTTGTAGAGGAGCTAGCCCCCTTCCCTCATTTTGTCAGTAGGAAACCTGAAACAGGTTTCACTTCTGTCAACACTATCAACCCCTATTTGTAGCAATTGGGCATAAACAAAGTTATAGGAGGTAGATAGCAGACTTGAGAGAACTAAAAAAACATGAATACCCAAACCCCAAATCCTTTTAGCAAATGTACAAGTCCCACTGATACTCGGTTGTTTTAAACCAACAAAGAAGAAATTGGCACTAAAGCTGAAATATAAAAGCAACATCTTTATTAACCTCAAATGAGGGAGACTACGTCACACAGAAGCTTTAGCAACTGAATGAGGCAGTCTAAGGAGTACAGAAAACAGGGGCCTTATATATGCTTAGGGTTGCATAGTCAACAACCACAAAGAATTGCCAATACTGCTACTTATTCAGAATCTAATTCAGCAAGATTTGCGAGAATTGTTATTTCTCATCACTGAGTGATGAGAAATAAAAGCTACTGATGAGCTTTAAGATGGTTTGATGGTTGATCCGCACATCTTGCTGAATTAGATTTCAAATAAGTAGCAGTATTGGCAATTATTTGTGGTTGTTGGTTTAGAAGTGCTCAACCTTGCTGCTATAGAGCATTACCCTTTGTTGTTATTGATAGAGTTACATAGTCAGCATAGGACCAAGGGGCATTCCTGGCTCATGTAAGCATGCAAAATGACTAATATAGGCATGCAAGATCTGCTTGCTTAACAAAGTGGGAGGAGAGCTACTTCTCCATACAGCAGCAAAAATAGCCTGACAGTTCTACAAGATGAGCAGGTGCATTCTACTAGCTAGGCCCTTCTGAGCATGTGCGAAGGTGGAGGTTGCTAAATATAGTTAGTTTCTACGCAGATTACAAGAGCAGTCAACACTGAGGGAGGACAGAGCACATGGCGAGCACGTGGCAGCACATGGCAAACAAAGATGGCTGACAGAAATACAAAGTGGCTTTCAGCTCATGCTAACAAATCCGTCCAATCTTTAACAAACCCTCCCTGCCAAAGCAGGGAAAAGGCATTTTTTGTTCCAATTGACCTTAAGACCTTAAACTCTTCCCAGCCTATTCAGGAGATGTTTGGCTCTCCGCAGGGCGTCCCCAGAGTTAGCGAGGAACATCAGTAGATCATCTGCATATAGTTCTATAAATTGGGGTTGTCCCAGCATGACTAACCCCTGATAATAACAACCCGATCGTGCATGCACGGCTAGAAGTTCTACCGCCAGCGCTATCAAGAGAGGAGACAGCGAGCATCCCTGTCTCGTTCCCCTGCCCACAACAGAGGCCTCTGAAATCATTCCTCCAGTGCGAACCCTGGCAGTACAATTCTTATACAGTATTGCTGTCCAGGCTACAAACTCCTCTCGTAGCCCAAACGCTCTCAGGACCCCGAAAAGATATGGCCACTCGAGGCTGTCAAATGCTTTCTCAATGTCAATCAATAAAATGCAAGCCTCTTTTTTGTTATATGTGGTTACATCTAGCAGTCTAAGTAGTCTACGTATATTCATGGCTGCTTTCCAGGATGGAATAAAGCCCTCTTGATCCACGTGTACGAGCGCCGTCATGTGAATGATCAGCCAGCTCACTAAGATGCAACTTAATATCTACGTTGAGCATGGTGAGGGGCCGATATGCAGTGCGATCCCAAGCTGGTTTTCCAGGTTTTAGCAGCAGGTTGATTACCACTTCTCTCATCGAAGCGGGTAAGTATCCATCTCGCTTCACTCTATTATAGAGGGCCATAGGTTGGGGGGCCATAATATCTACATATGTGGAGTAAAACTCAACCAGAAGCCCATCTGTACATGGAGTTTTATTTCTGGCCACGTGTTTTATGACCCCACGCACCTCACCGAGTTCAACAACTCTTCCCAGGCTCTCTGCTACATCTGCATCAATTCGAGGAATTTCTATATCATCTAAAAATCCCCTCCCTTCTAACACTGTGGGATCAAGCCTACTATGACATAGGCTATAATATTCCAGAAACTGGATATTGATATCCTGCTACCTATAATGGCTCTCGCCATCCGTCCCCCACAGTGCCAGGATAGTTGTCCCTCTGCGTGCCAGATTGGCCAGCCAAGCTAGCAATGCTCCAGACATGCCTCTCTCAGCATGAGCCCGAGCCGTGTAGGACCTGTAATCGAAGCATCGCAACCTTTCCACCTGCTCCGCCAGAGTTTCTCTATCCTTGAGGAGATTAGCCTGTTTGTCCATCATCTCTGGCCTATCTCTTTCTACTTCCTGAAGCTGTTGTTCAGCTTTCTGTATGTCACCCAGGAGGACCTTCCACACCCCCACCGCCTCTCCAATACATCAACCCCTAATAACTGCTTTAAAAGTATCCCATTCAATGAGTGGACTAGTTGTTGTCTTAGCATTAGTCAGAAAATAATTCTCTATAGCAGAATGCTCGAAACACTTGATTCTCTAACGCCTCCGGTCGCAGCCGCCGGATAGGAATTGTAGGTCTAGTCCGTACCCAGTCCAAGGTCACCAGCAGGGGATTGTGATCAAATAGCATCCTAGTTAGGTACTCACTAAGGATGATCCCACCATGCTCAACCATAGAGCATAGTATTGAGTCTAATCGGACATGCAATTCATGATGAGCCGATGTCCCTCTCCCCCGGGTGGTGGACTCTCCATGTGTCTGTTAACCCTCAGTGTTGCTGCCAGTCTCATCCAGCCTCAGCAAACCTGTGTGTGGGAGTGTCGGGGAGCAGCGGATAGGAACGGTCCAAGCTGACATCAGCAATACTGTTGAAGTCCCCCCCAATAGCACCGATTCAGTCAGCACCTGTGCTAGTGTCTGTGAGAGTTGGGTCAAAAATGCAGGTTGATCGACATTAGGGGAGTGTCGTGTTTATATCTAGGTCCCTAATTCGATTTTCCCGATTTATGCCCTTGTGAGTTTATAATCAATAATATCCTGATAAAGGCATAAGAATTAGATCCATATTCAGTAATAGCCCATGCAGTCCAAAGCACAACACGGCTACTCCCTTCGACTCCTAGAAAGCACAACACGTTCTTTAAACAAACCAAGCCTCCAGCAGCCCGGGAAATCCCCCCTGCTTTTGTTTTGATTTGAACAAGAACTCCTGAAGTCCAGAAAGAACTGTTAGTACTTAGTGACGTCTTATGTCCAACCTTACGTCAAACCCGGCACCTTCCAGGTATAAAATACCAACAGTTGCCTTAAGCAAACACACGGTGGTTTGGAGAAGAGCGGCTATCTACTTGCACGAGAGCCCAGCTGATGCGAGAGCCCATGGAAGTCGCCCCTCCCGTTTGACGCACTGAGAGAGACGCTGTCTTTTTCTCCAGCCGAGAAAATCCAGCTCCGGTGTTTCCAGCCTACCCTTGCGGGTTGCTGGGATATCGAGTCCTGAGGAAAGAGATACCAGACCTCCCACATTCTATTACCAAGGTACGGAGCTGACTAAACCCTTAAGAGAATTCTTGATGCAGATTCTAGGCAAAATGATCTTAACCAACTTAATTTAAACTGCTACTTACTCATCCCTCCCCATGTATTAGGCTTAGGTCAGGTACACCGGGGTAGGCTTAGTTAGAAGCACCAGTTGAGTATGTTAGTCAATTCAATTCAATAATAACTTTATTCGGTAGTTTTAAAAAAAACACCATAAAAGTTCACATGAGCAAATTACAAAGTTTACAAAAGTTAAAAACCGATAAAAATGAATTTGTTAAAAAAGCATTTAAAAAGAACAACAACGTCTCAATTTGTGTAAATTTTCGACCTTGTGATAACATACAGTTTTCCTGTTGTCTAGCATTCTTTCATTTGTGCAAAGCTGCAGTGTAATTCGTACTCAAAGATTCGTACGATGACGTATACAAAATTTGAGAAAAAGTACGATCGCTTTAGCATAGTTTTCATTTTCGAGATACTGAAGTGCCAGATATGCAGGACGGCACTGTCGAAGACCCCAGATTTTCAAGATGGGCAGTATCCAGCGTTTACGGGGTTCGATGAAAAACTTACAGAATAACATTGTATGTATCGTTGTTTGTGGGGACACTAGGTCACAAGGGCACATAGAAAATGTGGATGTCCAGACATTTTGCTTTGGAAATGCAACCAGTAAATGGAACAAATCAAATCTAAAGCGGGTGAGCAACATTTTTTCATTCTGTGTTAATTTAAAGTTCAAGTAAGGTTCAATGGTGAACACAGTCTGCGCTAGTAAAGAGTGTTGAACAGATGGTTTGTGGATCTCGGATAGTAATCGTAACTGGCGCAGGTGTACAAGACACTCTCTTTTTAAGTTCTTTTTTGGGATTTCGTTTATCAGTAACGGATGGTCAAAATACTTCCTGTAACCTAAATCTGTTAATAGCGCTTTAACATAGGATAACAATTTGATTTTCTTACAGTGATCAAGTGTTAAGATGTCTTAAATGATCGCCCTAGTTAGTTGGCATTGCTCGGTGACCCATATTCGGCGCCATAACATTATTGGTTGCAATTTTATAGTGTCTGTAATGTAGTCAATGTCCAGCTCTGTGTGGCAGGCATAAGTGGAGCAACTTTTTGGTACCACCAGCAAGTATCTCAAAAAGGAGTTCTCGATTTTTTGTATTGAATCCACATTTGCAAAGCCCCATATCCCCGCCCCATATGTTGCCGTGCTTACACATTTTGCGTTATATATTTGCAACAGTTCTTTGAGTGGTCGCTGCCCCAGTCTTTGTGAGAACATTTTTAGCGAAGATGTCTCCCGGAGAAATGAAAGGCTTCCTTGCATTGATAGCTGGGTTCCATTTAAATTTTTCGTCAATGACAATCCCTAAATAGGGATAGGTTGTAGTCCTATCTAGTTGTTCACCCTGTACAAATAATCTCCGTTTTTTTGTGTTTCTTTCCCCCCCCCGCGTGCATTGTGTAGGTTTTCTTTGCATTTAGTTTCAGATTCAGACTTGTCATGAAGGCACAATATCGGTTCAAGGTATTACATATTATCGTACATGACTTTTTTATGTATTTTGTACGTTGATCTTGTAATATTGCAGAAATCTCTGGGAGAAGGGTAATCATGTCAGCCTGAGAGAGATTATTATAAAAGTTTACAATTAGATAAAGTCTTTGTTTAGTAATCTTTAGAACTATGATCTGGAAGTTCTCATCTAGTCTTATGGGAAGTACCTCATCCACAGGAAGAGTGTTTGTAATGTAGGTGGCTAAGCCTCCGCTGTTTCTACCAGAGATTGATTTCTTTGCAGGTGACCAGAAAGTTTTAAAGCCTAATAGCCTAATAGACTTGGGCCTAATAGCCCAAGTCTCCTGAAGGCAGATACAACCGCTCAAATTGATCTGACTCAGGAAACTGGGGTTTGTCTTTTTTGTAGAAAGTCCTGTGATGTTCCAAAATGTGAAATAAATCTGCAAAGTGATTGAGGTAGGATCAACGGGGGTACTTGTATCAGGTATCAGATCTACAGCTTCCAAGGTGGTGGGAGCCGATGTTACAGTCGCCAAAACATCTGTCTTATGGTGTTTTATTATTGAACAATTAGCTGTACCAAGGGTTGGAATGAGCTGGGTTGACTTTCTTTCAGAGATAGTGCATGTAGTAGATAATAAAGTCGTCCCTGTTTTGGAGGGTTGTGGAAGTTCCCAGTTAGAATGGAAGCTGGGAAGTCACTCATTAAAATCTAGGCCAGAGTGAGCATTAAATCTGTTATAGGTCGGATTATTATAAGGAGTAGCTAATGGCAGGGCCGCTTGCCTCCATCGGTTGTCTCCATTCTCTTGGTAAGAGGTTTCAGAGAGATAAGGATGAATAGCAGGAGGTATGAGTGTTTGACTCTGATGCCACTGTACCGAGCCTGTTGGGTAAAGAAACTTGGATTTCTGGAAGGATGTGGAAAGATAAGAGTCGGAGGGGAAGGATCTTTCTGGAAATGCATTCATAGAGATAGGTGGAATATTGTTATTTGTATTTAATAAATGCCTATAGAAATAACCTAATGGGAGAAGGGTTGTGTTGAATTCCCAAGTAGAAGGTGGAGGGGCCTTAGCTAGTGTCTTTTCGGCCCACTGAGGGTTCCTGCAGGTAATCGCTACACAATCCCCCTCAAATTTTTTCCGTAAGGGGCCTATCCAACCTACTCTTTGGGTATGGGAAATTTCCCTGGCACATTCTATAGGAAAATTACAGTTCAAGCTTAACCAATGTAGTATCTTGTTTTTCAGGGACGATGTAGTTTCACTCTGTTCTTGTTTGAGTGTCGGTACATTTACCAGTACAAGTACATAGGCTCCACATTCAGGGGGGAGGGTGATGCGTGTAGGGATCTGTCGTGACCTGTATGGTTGTTCATACGGTATCTTCGGCTGCTGGGTCCTTGCAGCCATGTGATTAGATTGTGTGGGTGCCTGTGATCCTTGTTGGGGTGGTACGTGAGGGTTCCCTGACTGGTTAGTGGTTGATTGAATGTTCGTATTGGGAATGAGAGTAGAACTGTTAGATGATGAGGGTTTATTTACAGCGGTTGAATTATTGCTGGGAGTCTTCTGTTTCAGCATAATTGCTGGGGTAAGGATAGGTTTTGGTTGAGGGATAGTTGTTTTGCTACTATTTGATTTAAGGTTTCGAGGTGCGGAAATATTTTGAGGAGCGGTAGGTGCTGGTTTTGTGTTTAGGGATATTAATTCTTCAATTTGTTTTTCCAGTCGGGCAAGCCTAGTTTCGACTGGTGACATATATATACTTAAAAGGTCCCCAATTCGCTCAATCAACTGATCGCTGCCTATAGTAGTTTCATACTTGTCCCTGTGTTTCTCCCCTATGTTTGTATCTGAGATCCCCAGGGGTTGGTGTATTTCATTAGATGTCTCTTTACTTTTCTGCTGTCGCACACGTTGGTGCTTCTTTGAGGCCAGAGGGACAGCTAAAGTCAGTTGCTTAGTAAGTTTCGGGATTGCGCCCCCTTGTGTATGAGTTGCTTCGTTCTCTTGTGTATCGTCCACAATTTCGGGTGTTAAGGCCACATTGAGGGCTGGGGATCTTTCTAAGTCAGTGCTTAAGTCACAGTTGGTAGAGGTATCTGTGACTGATAGATCAACCTCATTTGTTAGTATACGAGGGTCATTTTGGGTATCATGAGTGGTAGCTGAATGGGTTGTGTTAGAATTGCCGGGAGTGGCGGCAAATTTGATGCTTCCTAAAGAAGAGCGTTTGGCAATGCTCAAGTCATGCAATACTCTTCGCTGTAATAATGAGATGCTAAGGTCGATAGCGTCATGTGTTCTGGTTATAAAGCTGTCTATTGGCCCTAGGACTGCCGCTGCTCCCGCAGCGGTCTTACTTCGGCTGCCTCTCGTGGTCATATTGCACTTTGTTAAGTTTCAGCAATTAGATAGAGTTACTTATTGATCTCAATGACCCACTGTGAATGTCTATGACTACTCCCAAGATACACAGTAGCACAGAATAAATAGTAAGCGATATCCTACTTGTTTAGCTGACTGAGATGTTAGGGCAGTGGACCCAACCCGACCTCTACGTCCTCGGACGGCCACAGATGACCCGTCCTTTGTCCGGGCTTCGTCCGGGCGTCCCGCTCGCGTCCCGCGTTGCGGGTGTGCCCCCGTTTTGTAGCGCCGCCTGGCGCTTGATGATGACGCACTCCAATGCGCGCTGACACTGCCCCCTGGGAAGCCGAGTTCCTCTCTACTGCGGCCGCTGGTGTGATTGCGGTGCGGTGGCAGGAGGGCTCAGCCTGGGAACACCAGCAGGGCGGAAGTCTTCGCGGGTCTGCTCAGGTCAGTGGGAGGCAAAGTTGAGGACAGGCAAGTCTCCTGGTTCGCTTAGGGATTATATTCGCTATCCCTCTCTTTTAGTTACAAGGTGCCTGGATGGCCGGGCGTGCCCCCGTTTTGTAGCGCCGGTTGTGGCGCTTGATGATGACGCGCTCCAATACGCGCTGACACTGCCCCCTGGGAAGGCGAGTTCCTCTCTACTGCGGCCGCTGGTGTGATTGCGGTGCAGCGGCAGGAGGGCTCAGCCTGGGAACACCAGCAAGGCGGAAGTCTTCACGGGTCTGCTCAGGTCAGTGAGAGGCAAAGTTGAGGACAGGCAAGTCTCCTGGTTCGCTTAGGGATTATATTCGCTATCCCTCTCTTTTAGTTACAAGGTGCCTGGATGGCCGGGTGTGCCCCCGTTTTGTAGCGCCGCCTGGCGCTTGATGATGACGTTCTCCAATGCGCGCTGCCACTGCCCCCTGGGAAGGCGAGTTCCTCTCTACTGCGGCCGCTGGTGTGATTGCGGTGCGGCGGCAGGAGGGCTCAGCCTGGGAACACCAGCAGGGCGGAAGTCTTTGCGGGTCTGCTCAGGTCAGTGGGAGCCAAAGTTGAGGACAGGCAAGTCTCCTGGTTCGCTTAGGGATTATATTCGCTATCCCTCTCTTTTAGTTACAAGGTGCCTGGATGGCCGGGCGTGCCCCCATTTTGTAGCTCCTCCTGGCGCTTGATGATGACGCGCTCCAATGCGCGCTGACACTGCCCCCTGGGAAGGCGAGTTCCTCTCTACTGCGGCCGCTGGTGTGATTGCGGTGCGGCGGCAGGAGGGCTCAGCCTGGGAACACCAGCAGGGCGGAAGTCTTCGCGGGTCTGCTCAGGTCAGTGGGAGGCAAAGTTGAGGACAGGCAAGTCTCCTGGTTCGCTTAGGGATTATATTCGCTATCCCTCTCTTTTAGTTACAAGGTGCCTGGATGGCCGGGCGTGCCCCCGTTTTGTAGCGCCGCCTGGCGCTTGATGATGACGCGCTCCAATGCGCGCTGACACTGCCCCCTGGGAAGGCGAGTTCCTCTCTACTGCGGCCGCTGGTGTGATTGCGGTGCGGCGGCAGGAGGGCTCAGCCTGGGAACCCCAGCAGGGCGGAAGTCTTCGCGGGTCTTTTCAGGTCAGTGGGAGGCAATGTTGAGTACGTTAGTCAATGTATTTATGTATTTATATATTTTATCCAATTTAAAGTATCATATGGCTAAGAAACCATATCAATGCTTTTACAGTATTATTTCCTAATACTACTTTTACTGTACGCACTTTACTTTACTTTAAGTATTGCAATTGTGGCAATTCATTTCTCTTGCATAAGAAAGAAGACTGCTCAATAAATAACACCTTTTATTGAAAACGCCAGTCTCTCTATTTCTCTGCATTCTGGTGAAACTAAGTATGTACTGCTGACTGAGTGAAATAACTGTCTATTGTTTTCACACGACTCTAGAGATACACTCTTATTCTGAGGGAGCAAAGTTGTCATGTTTATGCGGTTGTCAGAAACTGAATCCCTTCTTGTCTGAGCCAGGGAACCTTATCCCTCCCTATTCATTCAAGAACATTTCCAGTGACCTCTGAGCTAGCTGGCGCAAACCTAAATTAAGTTTAACATAGTCAGTAGAGACCTAGATGACCTCAGTCCTACGTCTACACTGCTGTTTATGTTATTCCAATGCGCAGAGCCTATTGGGAAAATAGGAACTACACTACATGGCGCCCAACGTTTGGTAAGGCGACAATCTAACGCAAGACACTAGAGTAACTCAGTCGTGCTTTTTCACACAGATCCCTTTTTTCCCGTAAAAACTCCAATAGACGTCTGGAGTGGGTGAAAGGTTAATATCCGCCAGAACTTAGTAGGATGAGAATCCTATGTATTAGTTTTTGGTTTGATCAACGTTGAAGGATACAGTGTTCCAAAATATTGTGCACCTAATCTTTGTTTCCTTGAAACTCGATCTGCAACAGAAAACTTTCAGTCAGTAAAATGTCAGAAAGTGACGAAGAGAGAGAAAGAGAAGCCTTAGCAGCTCGACTCTTAGAGGAAGACACAACCCTCCAAGAAAATGACCCGAGTGTTATAATCATTCCAGTAAATATAAGAAGAACTATAACTATTAAACCTATAGAAAACGGACTGACACCACAAGGTGGTACAGTCATATTCGTGGTAGGGGCACATGAATATCGGCAGACAGAAGTATTCTATTCATGGATACATTTATCAGCAGCACACGCTACGACAAAAGACTCTATCACAAAATAGAGGAACCTCCGGATGAATACACTCCTTTCGAGGACGTTGAAATCCCACTTAATCACCAAGAGCACCTGCTCTGGTTTAATGGCGCCTTAAAACATAATAATCACATCACCAGGCTCGGTCCACTAGGTAGACCAGGAGCAACGTGGCCGGTTCTAGCCAGCTACAACCACATCCAGTAAAATGTCAGTTCCTGAACTTTTAGCTCAGCTAAAACTCTTAATTAAAATACATAGACAATTGGTCCAATATGTCATGCGGACTTCAACAGTCCAACCGACAATTAATATTCCACAGCTGACCCCTCACCAGGGGAACACAAATATAATCACACCACAGAACATACAACCATGTCTTGGTAAAGTACCCATAAAACGGGAACAAATTCCATTCTGGTTAGCACAAATAATGACTCAAATAGAGGCAGTATTTCCAGATACTACTCCTACTGAGAAACACAGAATTCTGACTATCTGTCTCCCAATGGGGATCGCACCACATGTGGTAGACTGTGACACTTGGGGCACAGTCTTTGCTTTGATCTAAACAAAAACACATGGTGTCCCGTCTATGGCGGTCATACCAGATGTATTAAGACAGATTCAAAATGAATACGGTCCAGAACCTGCTTTAACCCTGGGTATGAAATTACTGAAAGACTTCAAGCAGGTCTCGGCTATATTATTAGCCAACATAAAAGGAGAAGCAGCATCTGTGGCGATCCGCCAAAAATTGAAGGAAACAGATATAGTAGACCAACCATTTGAACTTGCCAGAATCATAGAAAAATCTTATGAAGAGGTAGGAAGAGATAGTTTGGGTGGGAAACCGGTAACTAACTGAAAATCCTGAAAAACATTTATTAAACATAATTTAAAAACTTCAAAAAAGAGTTGGGATGGTAATAGACAATCAACTCCCAGGGAAAAGCATTTCCAGTCCAGAGGGAGGTCTCCTCAGCGTAGAGAGAGATCTCCAGGCCGAGAAGACAAGTCTCCCCAAAGGGAGCCCTCTGAAAAAAGATATAACCTTAGAGATAGGGATAAAATAAGAAAACCATACAGATATCAAGATGTTGATACATGTCCCTCTCGATCATTCTCACTCAATCTTTCTCGATCTTCCTCACAGAAATTGGAAAGAAGAAGATGGTCAGAATACAGAGAAGAGCACGTCAAGTGCAAAGACAAGGAACCTGCTCATCAAAGTAAACAATTACAATTTCCCAGAAAGAAGGTAACAAGTATTAAGATTAAACATGCAGAGAATTCTGAGGACACAACTGAAAAACGGAGAGTGGGCACAGACAATGCTAGACAGCACAGCAGAAGTGACCATAGCTCGCAAGATCCTGATGAATCTTCTGGAGACAGTGGACACGAATGAGTACATTGAGGTGGAAACTGCAGACACACGAGTTAGTGTGCCCCATAAATTATTTGAAATAACATTACGTATAGAGGGAGATAAAACTAGGAAAATAAAAGGTCTCTTTTGGGAAAAACTTTCAAAAGGCTATGACATTCTGTTAGCTGAGTAAGACTGGCCACCGGAGTTTGTCAGGGAGTGCCCTCATGGCGAAGAAATGATTATGCCTGCCTTCTCGAATCACATCCCGATTCATAAAAAGTACACATTGGCAAGAAAGTGGGCAGTGGCCCAAGCTCCTGCTTTATACAAAAATCATGTAGGATGGGATGAGGATTCACTTCACCACAAAATCCAGTTAAAAAATCAGCCCACTGCACAAAGGCAGTACCCAGTTAAACAAGAAGCTAAAAAGCAAGTCAGGGAGATCTTAGATCAACTTGAATATCAAGGGGTGATCGAAACATGCACCTCTCAAATGAACAATCCTTTGTTTCCTGTCTCCAAGCCAGACGATTCAAATCGTCTAGTTTTGGACTACAGACACCTTAACTCCTGTTGTAAAACATTTGCAGTACAAAACTCACATAGTGCAGCACTAATGAATAACATTGTGCCAAAAAAATATAAAACAACATTAGATATCTGTAATGGATTCTTCTGTCAAAACATTGCACCTGAAAGCAGGCATTTGACCGCTTTCTCAATAATTGGATCGCAAAAACTATTTTGCCGACTCCCACAGGGATTCAAGAATAGCCCAGGATTATTCTCAGCAAGGGTAACAGAGATACTACAAATATATTCACAAATTGCCCATCTAACTGTCCTATTTTTAGGAAATGAATTTTCAAGTGAAGGCAAAAGCCTGGCAGACAATTTTTTAGAGAAATGTGCTGTACTCCAAGCACCAAAAACGCTGAAGAATTTACAATCAATACTAGGTTTCCTGAATTTCGGAAGAACATACATTCTAAATTATGCCGAGAGGGTTAACCCTCTCTATGAATTAATAAGACCAGATTTCAAACAAACCAATTGGACTCGGAAACACACAGAGATTTTGAGATCATTGCAAACAGACATGTTAGCTAAAACAAAATTACAAACTCGCGAAAACATACGCAATCTTGGAATCCGAGTCATCCCAGGAAGATACGGATTCACATACCTGACCTCTAATGAGGGAGAAACAGATCTATAGCTTACAAATCTCATTTGTACAGTCAAGCTGAAATGAAATTCAGTTCTACAGAAAAAATTCTGACAGCGGTTAAAACTGCTGTAGCAAAAGAAAGAGCCCTAGCCAAAGGCAGAAGAATATCTGTTTTCTCTGCAGAATCAGCCCTTGAGGAATTAACAAGTCCACGTAATCTGATTAAAGTGGCCTTAGATCCAAAATGGATAGAATGGGAAAATTCTTTTGCTACAGAAGACGTGAAATACTATTTTGACCCAAAACTGAAAAAACTAGATGATCTAGTATATGAACGAGAATATCCTCTGCCAGCTGAAATTCTGCCTCTAGAACAATATACCTGCGTAATCTATATGGACAGATTCGCACAACACTACGATGTAGAAAATAAATCCTACGATGCAGCGTGCGCGATTGTTAAAGGTCGCTGGCGCTCTGGTAAATTCAAACCAATGATTACCAAAACTGAATCACTCAGGAAATGTTCAACTCAGCGAGCTGAAATAAGAACTTTAAAGATGGCGCTTGAAATTGCAGATCGCGAATTCCCCACACTAATAGTGTGTGATTCGTATTTCTGCGTCAAATCATACAACAGTGACATGCAGACATGGATAAAAAACGGTTACAAAGATGACACAGGTGCTACATAAAGCATAAAACGCTTTGGGAACAAGAAGTTCTTGTAAAGAAAGAACTACGAAAGACTCACGTGATACACGCACTGAGTCATCGACGTGATGGCGTTCACGTTGCAGGGAATACATTGGCTAACACAGCCACAGCGGAAGCGGTTCAACCAGCTTCCGGAGCCACTGAAAAGCATTCAGAAAAACAAATGGATGGAGAAACTATGTTGGCAGTAAAAGCCTCATTAAAAGGCGATTATGCAGCATTACCTCTCAACTATCCACTCAGTAATACATACATAATTGATGCAAACTCCGTTCCGTTTGCTTGAATCCCTGGAGTGGGGGATTGGGTAATTCCAAACACGAACCGGAGAATCTTCTTACTACAAGAAGCACATATGGGGTTGGGTCTGAGGCACCAAGAGATCCTGAAATCTCTGATGGAACTACAATCGGAGTACTGGTGGCCGGGAATGAGCGTAGATATCTACTATTTTGCAAAAAATTGCAAGGACTTCAACAGAGATCGCAGTTTTGAACCGGACCAGCCTGTAGCCCAGATACCACTATTAGATAGCATCAGGTTATCTATAGCGCAGAAATCCAGTCGTAGAAATGCGTCCCATAATTAATAAAGACTCGATTCACTTTAAAATGCGGCCCCATCACTCGGCTGACGCCATAACTGTATAAAAGATTTGCAAGTCTATATCGGCACATACGCAATTGGCATGCTACATTCTGATCAGGGTCCTGCGTTTAGCTCTCGAGCTTACAAAGAAGCCATGAACAGCATGGGCATCACAACGGGACATAAAGCAATCTATAACGGCGAGGGTATTAGGTTCGGGTGATGGGTGGGTCAAACATTTAACAAGTGTCCAACGTAGTCTTAATAATCTGCCAAGAAATTCTCTAAAAGGTCTCACTCCATACGAACTATTGTTAGGGACTAGAATGCTTATTCAGGATCTTAATAGTCATACTTCAGTGGTAGAAGAGAAAGCCTTTGATATCAAAGATCGTTTGGCTGTTTTACAGGATTCAAATGAAACAAGAAAAAACCTGAGTAACATAAAGTTGAAACAACAGCCGACAACCACTAAAGAAAAACCACTTGTCCCAGCAAGACCTGTCTGGATTCCAAAGATTGGGGATCAGGTCAGAGAAAAGATCGCGGTAAAGAAGGAAATTGGGCCTTCTTACAGAAAAGCAGTACCTGTCTTAGCTATCAGCGGAACAATATCAGTTGTACTACCGCCCCTTGCTGGTAAAAGGGAGAACAGAGTTGCATCCATCGACCTGGTAAAACCAAAATCATGTGGCCAATAATAAGTAGTAGGCCAAGTGTACTCCCAAGAAATAGTAGAATACCGAAATTTGCTACAATCCAAGAGGCTCATACTGAGAGACTAATCACATTTGATAAACCTGCAGTGAATAACAAAGGACTACGCCATAGAACTAGTGCCTCTTGAAACCCAAATAACGACAGTTCGTCAAGAAACACCAGTCTACAATGATGTAGCTTCTTACTATGCTAATGAAACAAAGAAAAATGCAAAAGCAAATGAAAATCCGGAAAAGATTCCAACAATTGACAAAACTGCATCTGGCTACTTCATCCATTTCGACAACTTCTGTGAAGATCCAAGAGAGCATGAAGAAACGCCTCCAACAAAAACTTTCAAAGACAAAGTAATTGAACTTTTTCACCAACTAAAAGAAACATATCTGATTTCAACATTGGTTGAATTTTGGATTGTGTTAGGTGTACTTACTCTCCTGCTTTGGCTCATCATGGTTCTCTGTTTGGGAAAATTCATTGATGGAAAATATAGTACAATGGACACAGCAAGTCAGAACATCAACTTGGTCCTAAAGCCTCACACATCCTCTCACATCGAGAAAAGAGAACTGACATCTGTAAACATCTCAGCCAAACTAATACCCGGTGGGGTAGCATGGGACAGAACTGATTATGACATTTTTGGCCCGGTTGAGCTCTTGAAGTATCCACACCAGTTCAAGGTTTCATTAAGTGACTTTGCGACACCAAGTACCTTCTCTGATAACTGGGACTTTGAAAACATTAATTATATGATGTCAGATTTAGTAATGTCAGCCAAATTTACAGAACATGATTACTTACAGGGTTCATCCAATTATGAAGAGCTATACTGCTACAAACATTATGGTGATCACTATTTGCATAGAACTGCTCAGCCTAGAAATCTTTTATCTTATAACCAATGGGATGACTGTCCAACTCCACCAAAAGGCAGTTCGAATTTTTTTTGGGAGAAATTCCAATACTTCTCAGGGATTAATAACAGGTATCCAGAAACGGTTTATTTCAAAATGTTAAGTAGGACAGGAATGAAAACAATGTTGACAAATACTAATCTGATTTATTCTGAAAAATTTTATGACAAAATGTCTACATTTGGTTTCGAATTTTGGAAAAACACCATTGAAACAAAAACGATCTGGGGTTCCAAAGATTGGCAAGCACAAGAAGCATTATTTAGGGCCTGCATGATCCCAGAACAAATGATATTCTTGAATGACACAATTCAACAAACTAATTGTCTTGGCCTTGCTAAGATAAAAGATTTAAATACGCCGTCTATTCCGAAACCCATAACTGATAGTGGCAGCACTACAGATTTGGAGATAGCCGTATCCCATATTTTACACCAAAACAGAACACATCCTGATTGGAAAAAGTGGTTGATCTGGCCAACAGACACGAATAACTGTCAAGATAGATTCCTGAACAAAACACAGGGGTTCAAAATGACCATACCAGACCCTATATACTCCCAGAGACAACATCCAGGGATAGTTACAACATACAGTGTAGGGAAACTATGCCTTAAGTGGCTAGAGAAATCCACACTGGCTGAAATTAAGCAACACTTGACTTTACTTAAAGACGGTGCTGACTAGTGGAGAAGTGTGGCTCACTGGTTAGAGGAGGCAGACCCTGAAGCAGAGGTCAGACCGGGACCAGAGTTCAATTCCCGACACGGCAGGATCTTGAGCTCAAAAATGTCCACGGACTCGATAATTCTCGCTTCGGTGCCTACTCAAATCAGGGGCTCACACTCTGCAACTCTGGGCAATAGCTTGCTCAATCTCCACTACGGCCCCCAGCGGGATTCCTGGCTTTCACCTTGGGGGTGCCCAGTATGGGCTATCTCACAGGGAAAAACCAGGACAGGTTCCCAAAGCAAGCGCCTTGAGACCCTTTGGGGTGATTAGTGCGCTATATAAGAAGCCAACATTACATTACATTACATTACTTGCATGATTTCATAATGGGACCACGCAAACAGCGTCAAAAACATTTCATAGCGGCCGGTATATATACGCTGCGTACAACGAAGCATGGAAAGTAATGCAAATTGAGACAGCAGAAAAAATATGAGAAATTGATCGTATAAATTTGGAAAAATCACTTTCTGTTGTGGACAATAGGTTAACGACTCTGTCCTCCAGAATATCTTCACTGGACAGCATTGCATCATCTCCTTTTGATATAATAGAGCAGTACTTACTAATGTTACAACATGGTCAGTCTCAATTACGTTCTATTGTACAGCTTGGTTGGACGTTGCAAAATCTGCGTTCAGGCTACGTACCATGGCGTTTAATCAACACAACGTCATTATTCGGTATCTTTAACCTTACTGATAAACAAATCAGTTTGACACAAGAAGGAGCAGACTATACAATTCTGAGCATTGAAAAACTCGAGAGATTACCATTGACAATGTCAGAGAGACCTGTCATTGAATGGATAATACATGGAACGATTACAATTCTGATAACAACTTTCCAGTTTAAATACTGTCAAGAGTATATACCTGTAGGCCAGTATGAAAGGTTGGGTAAAGAATACATCAAATCAACCTGGGATTTACCTTATACACAGAGATGTTATAGTGAAGGGAACAAGGAGGTATTTCTTAGTGGTAAAAATTGTAAAAATTCACTAAGCGGTACACTTCTGTGTCAAGGTATTAATTTGCATGGAGCCTGCGAAGGGTCTTCAAATAACCTTTCATGTCACCTGCATGGCACGACTGCAAAACAGATAGAGCCATTTTTTAGACCACTTTCTAACGGCAGTTACGTTT
Source organism: Lissotriton vulgaris (assembly GCF_964263255.1). Lineage (NCBI taxonomy): Eukaryota > Metazoa > Chordata > Amphibia > Caudata > Salamandridae > Lissotriton > Lissotriton vulgaris. The sequence goes on along the minus strand of NW_028248080.1, from coordinate 36,459 downwards.
TAATAGGTGACCACAGCTGTTGTGGCATGCTGCCAGGAAAAACATATCTGACAACTGTAACTTCCAGGGCTGTTTGCTGTATACAAGTATTGTATCCACACAGCAAATCCAGATGTGGGGGCTGCGTTATGGCCTCGGTTGAATATCTCTTCTATTCAAATTGATACTTTAAGCAGAATGAAGTCTATTCTTTTACAGACAACTGTACCTTTAACGTCATCAAAAGAAATGTATGATCTGCAAGTGGCAAGGACATCAGCAGAGATGCATTCCCTTTTATCGACAAATTGCCCCGTGCATTTCGTAGAAATACTAAGCCAAATCTTAAACATGTCTGATACCAGTGGCATTGCACATGTATTTAAGACAATTTTTTCGGGACTGTTAGCACCCTTTGAAACAGTTCTGGGCATCTTCCCGAATTCTGTCCATTCTGTCTTTGGCGGCCTACCCTTAATCTTGGGACTCGTGGCAGGAATTTTATTTTTGCTCCTTCGGCACCGATATGGCAAGCCAATCCACAGACAAGACTCTAGAAACGATGGAAGAAACGATCCTAGCAATAAGATATCGAGACCGTATCACTAAGGTCCTCGGATTGGCCCGGCTAAGAGCTCCGAGTACAACCTGGTTTCTTTCATTCAGACCGATCTGGCAAGATTGCACCATACCTGAGCTTCGATGTCTGCTATGCGGAGAAGAATGTGTGGTGGATGTCTGTCTTACACTACAATCAGCAGTACCAATGGATATCGATACTTTGCTAGGTCCTGTAACGACTTATGCATCGTGTTGTCCCCAGCGGCTACCGATTCTTATGACGGCATTCGTTGAGACATCACCACTACGAATAGGTGGCGGTGAAGTACGAGAGGAAAGCAGCACCAAACAGGTACAGCCTTCAGTGAGCATTGCTGATCCAACCATTGATGATAGCAATCACGCAGAGAACTGCACAGTTGCAGCATTTTCGAACTTGGTCGAACTTTCACCTGATGTAGTAGACCAATTTTCTACGGGTCTGTCTGAAATAATGTACTCTCCAATCAACGAGAATAACTCTTAATAAAAACCATGAGGACAGCGTTCCCTGAACTCTGAATTCGCCCTTCAGTTTTTGATAAACAAAGCTACAGAGAATATTTGAAACTCATTTTCCCCTGAAAGCGAAATTATTTTTGGACCATTTTTCCAATTTTTTTTTTTTTTTTGGCACATGGTACTCTGCTTAAAGTAGAACTATTCTTAGAGAACAGAGCTTCTATTTTTAGGATACTAGAGACAATATTTTACCTCAGCCTCTAGCACATATACAGCAATTTGTATAAATATGTGATTAAATGGTCTCGACCTTCTTTTCTGTGTTTGAGCCATTTCATGTGTAATTTTCGTAATTCATTCAGCTGATATATATATATATATGCATTTATCTGAATGATGACACTGTTTGAAAAGCGTACAGTACCAACACTAAATTTCGTGTATTTACCTTATACCATTTCAAATGCGAAATATGTATTTTGGGGTGGTCAGAAAACACACATGCATCATTGAATGTTTACTATTGCTTAGTTTTTTAGTAATGATGGACATCAATCCATGGAGTGGGTGTCGTGTTTATATCTAGGACCCTAATTCGATATTCCCGATTTATGCCCTTGTGAGTTTATAACCAATAATATCCTGATAAAGGCATAAGAATCAGATCCATATTCAGTAATAGCCCATGAAGTCCAAAGCACAGCACGGCTACTCCCATTGACTCCTAGAAAGCACAACGCGTTCCTTAAACAAACCAAGCCTCCAGCAGCCCGGGAAATCCCCCCTGCTTTTGTTTTGATTTGAACAAGAACTCCTGAAGTCCAGTAAGAACTGTTAGTTTTTAGTGACGTCTTATGTCCAACCATACGTCAAACGCGGCACCTTCCAGGAATAAAATACCAACAGTTGCCTTAAGCAAACACACGGTGGTTTGGAGCAGAGCGGCCATCTACTTGCCCAAGAGCCCAGCTGATGCGAGAGCCCACAGAAGTTGCCCCTCAAGTTTGACGCACTGAGAGAGACACTCTCTTTTTCTCCAGCCATGAAAATCCAGCTCCGGTGTTTCCAGCCTACCCTTGCGGGTTGCTGGGACATTCTATTACCAAGGTACAGAGCTGACTAAACCCTTAAGAGAATTCTTGATGCAGATTCTTGGCAAAATAATCTTAACCAACTTAACTTAAACTGCTACTTACTCATCCCTTCCCATGTATTAGGCTTAGGTCAGGTACACCGGGGTTGGCTTAGTTAGAAGCACCAGTTGAGTACGTTAGTCAATGTATTTCTTTATGTATATATTTTATCCATTTTAAAGTATCATATGGCTAAGAAACCAAATCAATGCTTTTACAGTATTATTTCCTAATACTACTTTTACTGTACGCACTTTACTTTACTTTAAGTATTGCAATTGTGGCAATTCATTTCTCTTGCATGAGAAAGAAGACTGCTCAATAAATAACACCTTTTATTGAAAACGCCCGTCTCTCTATTTCTCTGCATTCTGGTGAAACTAAGTATGCACTGCTGACTGAGTGAAATAACTGTCTATTGTTTTCACACGACTCTAGAGATACACTCTTATTCTGAGGGAGCAAAGTTGTCATGTTTATGCAGTTGTCAGAAACTGAATCCCTTCTTGTCTGAGCCAGGGAAGCTTATCCCTCCCTATTCATTCAAGAAAGTTACCAGTGACCTCTGAGCTAGCTGGCGCAAACCTAAATTAAGTTTAACATAGTCAGTAGAGACCTAAATGACCTCAGTCCTACGTCTACACTGCTGTTTATGTTATTCCAATGCGCAGAGCCTATTATATACTTCCTATTGCTATATCTAGTCCATCTAACCTTGGATCTATTATTTGTCTGACACACTGAAAGGGGACTCCAGCGCGCACCCAGACAATGGTCCCTCTAGCAAAGGCTGACTATGTAGTGTGAAACACCTGTCCTCTCCATCGGCGCTGAAATGGCGCCGCCCCTTCCTTCTGCGTTAAGTGGGTTTCCTGTAATAATGCGATTTGCACCCCTCTCCTGATCAGCTAAGTGTGTATTTTATAATGTCTGATCATGGTGTGCATTTCCCTAACATTCCAAGATATACATTTAATACCTACGGTGGGTCCCATAGAATGATCCACAGACTTTCTCGGTTTAGCTCCCCCCTAGCAACATGCCTGGCCCCAAACCAATGCCCCTCAACTATAAAAACTCCCCAACTCCCCTTCCCCAGTACAGGTATACACAAACAAGTCCCCATCCAAAGTAAGGCACACAAACAAGGAATTATGAGAGTGGCAAGTGTAAGCTGGCCCATTGGACCCAGATCCCCTCCAGACCCCCCCCACATTCGTAGGTCAAACAGTGGCCCCCATTAGTCCGATTATGCCTCCTGAGAGTCCCCAAGCATTGCAGATGGTAATAAAGGTCATCTCTCGTCAATAGAGAAATCCCTTTTATTTGACCTGTTGTGTGGTCAACAATTTATGCCATCTGCTGTATGAGGAGTAAGGTCCAGGAGTTCGGTATCTGATGTTTCAGGGACACTGCTCGACTTTGAGCTGCCGGATCTGTCTAGCTCGAGTTCCTTGGTATTACTGCTTGGGCTCACGTCCCCATGGCTAATCTCCGCCACTGCTCGTACAGCTCTATCATGCTGTTGCTGCGGGGTCTAGTGATGCATCGAGCATCTGGCCAGTCCCAAGCTTTCTGCGGAGTAGTAAAGAAATGTGTCTCTGCATCCGCAGTCACCCGGAGGCGTGCTGGGAACAACATACCATAGGGGAGCTGTAGCTGTAGCAGTTTTCGTTTAACAGCCAGGATGGAGGTTCTCTTGCACTGCACTTCTCTGGTGCAATACTGGAAGATCATCACTCCTCTGTTCCCAATCTGCAGGTCCTGTTTCTCACTGGCTCATTGTAGGAGGAAGTCTTGGTCACGATAGTGAAGCTGCCTCACTACCAGCGGGCGGGGTGGAGTTCCAGGGTTTGGCAGTTGGGCTGGAACTCAATGAGCACGCTCGAGTGCATATAAGGGGAAGAGACCCTTCGGGGAAACCAACAGTCTTAGCCACGCCTCTAGGAACTGACAGCATGAGCTCTTTCCTCACGTTCAGGGACTCCCACTAAGAGCAGATTATTTCTTCCTGAGCGCCCCTCAATGTCCTCAGCTCTCATTTCTAAAACATTGATCTTGGTTTCCACCACTTTCAGCGCACGCTGTAGGGTAGAGACCGCTTCTGGGACTTCCTTCATGGTGTTCTCGTTAACAGTCACTCTCTCCTTGAGTTTATGGTGGTCACCCTTAAGCAAGGTGATATTCATCCCTATGGCATCAATTTTCATCTCCAGCGCTTCTCTCGAGGAGGTAAACGCCTGCTTGATGTCAGCTAAGGGGATCACTGAAATATTATCGACGGGCACATTATCGACTTACCAAAATATCGTTGATAAATTATCGACGACAAAAATATCGACTTACTATACTTATTACACAAACTACAAAAATATCGAGTAAAAAATATCGAGTACTAACTATATCGAATACATAAATATCGCTTAAAAAAATATCGACTACAATTATATCGTTGGACATGAAATTAGCCCTAACACTACAAAAATATCGACTACAAAAATATAGACTACCACAATATCGTTAAAAAAAAAATATCGAGTTCATGTTTGCACACTTTTCTTTCTAAAATACCATCTTTATCATCAATAAAAGTCATTTCTCACTAAAAAAAACTTTTCACATATAATACCTGTTTCTTACATAAAATTACTATTAATCCACATTTGCTATACATTCTATTACATGCATTTTATCATTTTCTATTATTCTTTGCATTTAACTAACAGTTTCATTACTTATTTTCACATATAAATATATTTCATTTAAACACGAACCTGCTTTAATGCGGGAATAACCACATACCACCATTCTCACATCAACAAACACTCCAATTAACTTAAAAAAATTCAAACTAGCCTATACTATGCTTCCTTACATCCTACAACCAATCAAATCAAAGCACACATAACACATATACTATAAAAGGGCTACATGCATTCTACCATTTGTTGCTGCTACCTCTCTGGAAAGTAGATGCCAACACTTTGAAGATTTTGTTGCAGAATAAACATCTTTAAAGATCCAGCTCACTAGCTAATTAATCAAGTAAGTAACACAGCATTTTTGTAGAAAACTAAATTAGAAGTGCACTATTTTCCTTACATCTCCTAAGTCTTACACTTATTTTATTTTCATGTCTTCCTACTTTTCTGATAGAAACTACTCCAACACAATTCCTATTACATGGTCATATTTCTTCACGTGCAAAATCAGATAGTAAGTATATAATAATTCTCTGTTACACACCAACTGCTGTTTTTAAACACTAATTTACAAGAGTATTTATTTTTCATTAACATTATATTTACAGATATACTGAAATTGTGCTATTTCTACAGCAAAAACGATAAAACTACCCTAATTACACATGTAAGTATTGATGAGTTTGTTATAAAACGGCCAATTTCATTAATGCACATTTTTAAACAACATATCTTGCTTTTTACATCTTCCCTATAGATCATTTGAAAGATCCAAGATCAACTATAGCAAAACACAAGAATACCCTTCAGAAAAATGTAAGTATAATTGTTATTTGCTAAAATGTGGGCACAAAAAACGCTAACTATATTCTTAACACCATGTTATTTATTTTGAATTGCCTCTACAGATATTCAGAAAACATCATACATCTATTCTACATATCATAAGAAAACATCCTACACAAAATATACCAATATAGAAGAATAGCCTTTTAAAAAATGTAAGTATATTTGTCATTTCTCTAAAACTGCCGAAAATAACACAGACTATGTTCTTAACAACATCTTATCTATTTTATATTTCCTCTACAGATATTCTGAATACATCATACAGCTATTCTACCTACAACAAAGAAAACGACATATTTAGAAGTTAGTATACGTTTAAATCTGTTACATTTCCAAACGGTTCAGTATTAAAATTATAATATTTGGCTTTTATTTCTTCTATCTACTCTACAGATCATACCTGTACTAAATTGATGAACTCAAGCAATTACTACTATTCTACTATTTAAACAAGTAAGTATATGTAATGTTTACATCAAATGCACTAGTAGACAAAAATGACAACTGCTTTTGAGTAGGAAATACGTTTGTTATATAAAAACATTAACGTTGTTTTTCTATATTTTCATACCAACAGCAAATAAAGACATACATACAAGAACATCATTCAAAAGACATTTCTGCTTCTGTGACTACTACTTTGATTAACTGTAAGTATAAATGCATCACTAATGATGTTAGCACCACATAAGTAAAAAAATGTGTACTGATTTTGTTTCTTTCTACTCTTTCCTAGAACAAGTAAATCAAAATGACTGAAGGTGCAGAATTTGTCATGTCTCAGAAAAATAAATTACTATTATGCTACATGGGTTATGTGTATAATCAGGAGAGACAAAGTGGTAGAAAGGTTTTTTGGAAGTGTACAAAATATTACTCCAACAAATGTTATGGGAGGGCCACTACCGAGGAAACTAATGTGCTATTTACTAGAGAACATAATCATCCCCCAAATGTCACAGAAATTGAAATTAGAGATGCTTTAGAAAGTATTAAAAGTGCTAGCACACAAAGTGACAAACCCACCACACAAATACTTAAAGAAGAACTGGTAAAAATCCCTGCCCATGCTTCAGGGCAACTACCCTCTATTGACTCCCTGAAACGCACAATTGCACGCACCAAACGACTCACTAGCACAACCCAACCCAACCCAACTTGTTTTGAAGAAATTATTATTTCACCCGAAATGGCCATCACACACAATAAAGATAAATTTATTCTTTTTGATAATGAAAGCAGTACAAACAGAATAATTATGTTTGCAACTGCAAGTAATTTACGAAAAATCCAACAGTGTCCCCAATGGATGATGGATGGAACATTTAAACCCTGCCCAAAACCTTTTTACCAACTGTATTCCATCCACGGTTTATACCATCATTCTAACATACCTTTCATTTACTGTTTGCTACCCAACAAACAGCAAACAACTTACACCGAAATTTTAAATGTTCTCAAAACGGAAATCAATAATTATTTTCCCGAAAAAATAATTATTGATTTCGAATTAGCTATGATAAATAGCATTTTGAGAACATTTCCCCACACAGCAATCCAGGGTTGCTATTATCATTTTAATCAGAGTATATGGAGGCATCTCCAAAAATCTACTTTAAGTGTACTATACTCTACAGATAGCACCTTTGCCTATCAAGTTAAAAAGTTAATAGCCCTGGCCTACGTCCCTGTTACAGATGTTGCTGAACATTACAATTTATTAATTGACAGCGCATATTATAAGAGGAATGAGGATAAGCCAACACCATTGCTAGACTATTTTGAAGACACTTGGGTGGGAAGGTTGCACAGATCAGGACATCGACGCCAGCCCAAATTCCAAATCCCTTGGTGGAATGTCTATCTCAGTACTTTAAACCAAGAGGCTAAAACCAACAACAGTGTTGAAGGGTGGCATAATGCTTTCCAAGCAACTACAAACAGAGGCAAACCCACATTCCACAACCTTCTAGAAGCTTTGAAAAAAGAACAAAGCTATCAGGAACTAAGAATGGAACAATCAGTGTCACAAATAGGGCCCAAACTCACTAAACAAACCCAACAAATGTTCCGACTACTTCAAAGTCAAGTCACATTATACCCTACAACTAGAGGTTTAGAATACCTGGCAATAATAGCAAAAAGTCTACTATAAAAATGTCAAGTAAATATACGAATGTCTTCTTACAATACTAATAAAAATCACATTTCATAAACATATATAATGAATTATAAATAAAACATATTTGTTTGACAAACGTTTAAAATTTATGTAAAAAAATTCGTAACAAATATGCAATGTTTATAATTTTTATAACATACACATAACATTAGAAATCGACATTTCCCACCCAATCAAAATTGTAAAATAAATACTTACAATTTTTGGACTTGAGAGACGCAATCAAGGAAAAATAAATCCATACAATCCAATCCAATATCTTACTATTCCAATATGGGAAACCCTCAAAAACCCGAAAATAAATTGTAAAACGTAAAAAAACGCTCCAGGAAATCCCGAAAACAGTAGTGTGTACACGTTAGGATTTAAAGTTATATACACACTATTTTAAAAAAACGGTCACGCATATCAATGTATCAATCCGATTCGAAACCCTCCAAAAAAAACGAAAAAGGTTTAAAAAGTGAAAAAACCGCTCCTGGCAAACACGAAAAATAGGAGATAAAAGTCAAAATATAAGCATAATAACTTAAACATTTGTTTCTCCGTTAAAAAACACGCTTCCTTCCATGTAGTTTTCATGCGAGGAACCGAAACCTGTAAAATAACATACATAACGAAAGCCACCCACAAATACCCCCTTCACATTTGTAAATATACTAACAATTAACATTAACCATGTAAGAAGACATTTCCGAACACTTAAAATTAGACTTGAAGGAAAAAAAGCACGACACATCTATAACGGAGACTTTTCACCCAAACGCTACTTAAACTATTAATACATACACCAAAAAACACTACAGAGTTCGATTATACCCTCAAACATGACCACTTACTTATAATTTGTAGTTAAAAATAACCTTACCTCTCTCCACGCGAAGCAACTCCCAACCGCGAGCTTCTCCAGTCCTGAATGGAGCGCAATAACCTTACGCGGTAAAAAAGTAGTCCCCTTAACCCATTTGTGTAAAAGGATAATAGAATAAACAATGTCAAATGTAAAATATATAATACATACACATGTATAATGTAACAAATTAATACACTATACTCATGACAATTTTCCTTTATTAACAAAAAATAATATATTTAATATAAATTAATATATAATATGTATTATATATTAATAATATTAAATAATTATGTAAAACTTAGAATAAAAGATGTAAATATTTAGTTATTCAGTATATTTATATGAATAATTTTGTGTATAATTTTAATAAAACATTATAAATGTTTATGGGAATAATTAATAATGATAAATAATATAACTCATTTATTGTTATTAATATAACAAGTAGAACCATTTAGTATATAAAGAATGAAAAAAGTATCTATTTTATCTGTGAATGTATATATTTTTGTTAATAATAAATGAATGTTTATGTTTATTAATTAATAATAATAATAATAATTAATAAAATAATTATTATTTTTATTAATTATTAAAAAAAGTTATATAATTATTTCTAACTATAACAAAATTATATAATTGCTTTACTAATATTTGATAAATACCAGATATTATAATTAAACATATTGTTTCCCTATACAATTATAAACTTTACAACCAAATCGATGTATATGTTTTATGTAAAAACAACATTGTGTGAAATATACACCAAGACATTTTTTTTTTGTATTTCAATTTATCCTAACAAATGTAATAATAGTCATGTTACTTGTTAAAAAGAAATATGTATTATATATTTTATTATATTAATATTTAATATTAACATTATTAAATATTAATGTAGGAAATATATAACAAATCATTGTTTAATGTATTTCTATATAAATACTTTAAATTGTAAGTGACTGATGGGAATATGTAAAATTTACTGAAAGAATCTAGTAATCCAAATTATTTTTTACATTGACCACATGTATATAAATGTAAAGATGTTATTGTGTGAATAATAAAATTTTAAAAAAATGTGATGTTATATTTGTTTGTTATTTTATTGTAGTACACAATAAAAAAATTAAAAATTGTTTAATAAACTTATTTGAAAACATCTATGTTGCATTAATTTTTATTATTAAAATACAGTAATGAACAAATGTATACAAATGTGCTGCCCACTGACCAATTTTATATGTATTGTTACTACTCCAGTCAATCTAAAATCATAGAAGCTGCAGGACACTAGCAAATATTATTTTACTATTCCTACTACACTCAAGGTAATACCATAAAATGTGGTGGAGACTAACAAATGTATTTTTATTAATCCAACTCCAGTGTAGGTAATATTACTGATGGTGCTGGACACCAACCAATTAATAATTAGAATTCCAACTCCACTCTAGCTACTGTCTGGAAACATGCTAATACATAAATTGTTTTGATCTAAATAAAGGGTACTAATGTAAAGTTATAAAAATAGCTATTTTCGTGTAATAAATTTAATGTATCACTGTTAAGTTAAACTATACATCAGCACTCTAAAATACCCAAAACTGTCCCAAAACACTAAAAAGACCCCTTCACCCTAAAGGCCAAAATTGACCCAGAACCCTACAAATACCCCTTCATCAACAAACTGAAAACTGACCCTGAACCCTACAAATACCCCTTACCCACAAACTGAAAACTGACCCTGAACCCTACAAATACCCCTTTACCCACAAACTAAAAACTGACCCAGAACCCTACAAATACTCCTTTACCCACAAACTGAAAACTGACCCTGAACCCTACAAATACCCCTTTACCCACAAACTGAAAACTGACCCTGAACCCTACAAATACCCCTTTACCCACAAACTGAAAACTGACCCTGAACCCTACAAATACCCCTTTACCCACAAACTGAAAACGGACCCTGAACTCTACAAATACCCCTTCAGCCACAAACTGAAAACTGACCCTGAACCCTACAAATACTCCTTTCCCCACAAACTGAAAACTGACCCTGAACCTTACAAATACCCCTTTACCCACAAACTGAAAACTGACCCAGAACCCTACAAATACCCCTTTACCCACAAACTGAAAACTGACCCTGAACCCTACAAATACCCCTTTACCCACAAACTGAAAACTGACCCTGAACCCTACAAATACCCCTACACCCACAAACTGAAAACTGACCCTGAACCCTACAAATACTCCTTTCCCAACAAACTGAAAACTGACCCTGAACCCTACAAATACCCCTTTACCCACAAACTGAAAACTGACCCTGAACCCTACAAATACCCCTACACCCACAAACTGAAAACTGACCCTGAACCCTACAAATACTCCTTTCCCAACAAACTGAAAACTGACCCTGAACCCTACAAATACCCTTACACCCACAAACTGAAAACTGACCCTGAACCCTACAAATACTCCTTTCCCAACAAACTGAAAACTGACCCTGAACCCTACAAATACCCCTTTACCCACAAACTGAAAACTGACCCTGAACCCTACAAATACCCCTTTACCCACAAACTGAAAACTGACCCTGAACCCTACAAATAGCCCTTCACCCACAAACTAAAAACTGACTCTGAACCCTACAAATACTCCTTTTCCCACAAACTGAAAACTGACCCTGAACCCTACAAATACCCCTTTACCCACAAACTGAAAACTGACCCTGAACCCTACAAATACCCCTACACCCACAAACTGAAAACTGACCCTGAACCTCCAAAAACTCCTTTACCCACAAACTGAAAACTGACCCTGAACCCTACAAATACCCCTTTACCCACAAACTGAAAACTGACCCTGAACTCTACAAATAGCCCTTTACACAAGAACTGAAAACTGACCCTCAACCTCAAAAATACCCATTTACCCACAAACGTAACAATTTCCAAAATCCCACTAAATACACCTTTACTCACGACTAGAAAAATGACCCAGAACCCTAAAAAATTAACCTATAACAAAAACTATGAAACTGAGCCAGAACACTATAAATAATAATGAACCCAACATTAAACATAAATATATAAAAAAAACAATTATTTTTTATAAAACTATTATAAAATATATTATCACATTAGCTATAATACTAATTTAGATTAATTAATATTGTTTAATTCCAATTAATTAATTAACATCAACATAAATTAACACATTACATTTAAATGTATCCAATTAATGTTATTAAGTCATTATTATAAATTAATTACCAATTAATTTATTTAAATGATATGCAATATATTAATTACATCATTAACTAATTATAATTAATGTGTTAGCAATTAATAAATGTAAATAATATACTAATTATTAATACAATAAATCACTAATTATTATGAATTAATAACCAATGTATCAATTAAAATCATATACAAATTAATTTTTAAAAATAATAATTATTAATAATCAATTAATCAATTAATCAATTAAATTATATGCTAATTAATCAATTAAACAATTAACTAATTAATATTAATTAATTACCAATTAAAATCTAATTAAAACAATTACCAAACATATATTAACTAATTAATTATTATTAAATTACTTCCCACCCTATTCCCCTATAAACCCACAACCCGCTCCTAAACATTAGGTACTATTTATTTATATATTATATATATATTATTTTATAAAATCAATATTTTCTAACATTTTCTCGATATTTTTTACTTTCACTATATTTCGATATTTTGTCTAGTCGATATTTTTGAGTCGATATTTTTGTATTCGATATTTTTGGGTCATTTTTCCAGTCGATATTTTTTTCAACGATATTCCTATAGTCGATATTTTGTTAATGTCGATATTTTTCCGTCGATATTTTGTCCATTCGATATTATGTAGTCGATATTATGTCCAGTTACCCAGCTAAGGTAGGGTCTCTGGGAGCTCTCTCTCCTCGTCTCCCAGGTGCACCTTTATCATCTTCAGTATATTGTTCTGCGTCTTCCACTCGCAGGACCTCAAACCCTTTTGTTTTGGATACTTTCCCCATCATGAGGCCTGCCACAAGGAGTCACGAAATGTCGTGGAACCCTCGCAGCCCATCTGGCTCATTGATCTGTATAGATGTTCAGGCATCTTGTGAGGGGCTCGACACCTTTGCTCCTCTGCGTCCACCTGTACAGATCAGCAGGCCTTGTACCACCGCAGCGCAGACTTCGATACCTTGGCCTCTACGGTACCTAAAGGAGGAAATCCCGTGGTGTGTAGGGCCCATAAACAGCTACAGTGAGCCCCACAGGGGCCGCCAATAGCCACACAAATGAGCCACAACATCAGCTGGTTCCTCAATGTTTGCCCAGTGTCACTCAGAAGCCTCTCATCTCTTCTTCATCAGCAGGTCTAAATTTCAGCGCCGCTACATGACTGCTGCCATCCAACGGAACTTTGCCGAATCACCCCCTCACCGTGTACTAGTGCTGGGTGAAGTCCAAGCTTTACGACTCAGCAGAATGGAGTCACTTTGGTGTCTCGTAATTGTCACACCTTGGCAATGCAAAATTCGCTGTGGTTCCTCCTGATGGCTGGGCCCCACTGGGGTGTGGTCAACCTTTTGCCCAAGTAGGTTCTGGCCTCTTTCGGCTTCCCAAACTCCGTCCCACAGGAGCTCCGTGTCCCCCCAACCAAACCACCTCACAGGCACTCGGGCACCCAGTAGGCTCTGATCTCGGAGCTTCCCCACTGTTGTCATCACTGCCCCACCGTTAGTGTTGTAGCCTCAGCCCCAGGGTTTGTGTTACAACCACTAATCTGTTTTTCCATAGGAAGCAGTCTCCATCACACTGTTGTGCTCGGTCGACTGCTTACTTGTTCACCTAGTCTCACCATCAGCTCACGGAGCTGCAATCTTGGGAGCCCTACTCACTGCAAAGGCTCACCACAGTCCCCGTCTCTTCAGTGCGTTCTCCACACGATTTCACCTCTGTGGACCCCCATATTTGGTCCAGACCTGGGACATCTCACAGCCACTCAAGTTCAGAGCGCAAAACACCTGTCACTCCAGAGATCGGAGAGCTCATATTAACCCACAGCCGCCATCTTAGCGCCATCGCAGCCGGTGTTCGAGCAGGGCAAGGAACTGCTTTTTTTACCCCTCCTCATGCCACCAATGCTCCTCAACAGACCTCCCTCAGTGTCTCAGGATCACTAGCAGTGGTGGGAAGGCCACAGAGGAGCTCTGAGATTTGCTTCTCCCTACATCGGCATAAAGCCACGCCATCGTGCATGTTGGGTTCAATATGGGCATTGTGTCACTGTTATGTTTTAGTGTGGATTCTGTGTTCTATCTTGACAGTTATTGAGTTGTTCTGTATTATGGTATGTTGTTGTTATTCTGGTTTGTATTCTACTATTACGCATTGTTGTGCTCTGTAATTACTTTAGAGAAAGTGTGCAAAGGCGTGGTAGAAGCAGCCTCATAAATCCTGCCTCACCACATGCACATTTGCCTGCGCTCAAATTCTGCAAAATAGTAATAAGAGGAAGGAACTGATCCTAAATGAAATCTGAAACCCCTACAGTTGACTGGGCTCTCAGCAGAGCTACCTGGATCCACCAATTCAAGGACTCACTATAGCTCATTGGAATCTACAACAAGGACAGAAAGGCAAGGATCAGGTCAAGAAACTATCCTCTCATTACTTTCTCATTGTGCACATGAATGCCCACTAGCCCAGCAGAGGGTCATCTTGTGAGTGGAGATGTTGGAGTTGTATCCTAGCATCATCTTCATACCTCAGTAAATCTGTTCACAGGAGATAGGAAAAAAACAGGGAGATGTTGGAATTACTCCCCTCTTAATGGTCCAACCCGTGTCAGTCTACAACACTAAAAAGTTATAGTAGGTTGTACCCCACAAACACTAAAAAGTTATATTAGTGTGTAGTCCTTTTGGTCGCAAATCTGAAGCTAACCATACAGAAAGGAACCCCCCCCTTTTTTTTCGCAGAAACATGTCGACCCCACTTTAAGTGGAAATATCCAAAATAACATTTGCTAGATTTCCAAACACATACAAGTTTAACCATGTCAGGCTGACCACTGAATAAAACAATCTCTTCTGGTACAGCTCCTTGATATTTTTAAACCACTATTTTTCACACTATTGTCACAAAAAACCAGCTCCGCAGTATTCTGGCGTTGTAGCACACCAGGGAGGCACTCGGCTTCTCCTGGTGGGCCCGATGATGAAGCATGTCACCACCCATGGTGGTAAATGAGGGCTTTTAAAAAATCCCTAATGATTTCCAGTGTGAATTATTCAGGTTGATTTTTTCTCTGTCCCTGTGCTTATACATATATTTTGCTTGACACTCTTTTGTTGTTTAACATATAAAAGATCAAAGCACCAATCTAGTTGAGCGACACAGGGTAAAGTCAAAAGTCAAAAGTTATGGCCTACCTCGATGGAGCACAGTTCTGATTTATGGAGAATAATGTCAGCAGGGGAATACTGCCAGCAGTGTCTCTGAAGGATGCATCATTGTCACTATTTGACACTTTTTTGGAAGTCGAAACTTTTCAGTGGGACACAACTGCAGGCTGTAGCTGATGAGTACTCCACAAGGGCAGCTACCCCTTTGAAGAGGAACAGCAGAACAGGATTTTGTGCTGCAGATAAGAACATAGTGAAAGCTATGAAGTCAGGCTGACCGGCGATGCTCCTTGGGCAGATCAGCGAGCAGGTAGGTCCCTATCTTCTATCGGCTCTCAGGCCACTACTTGGTGAACAATTTTCTAGGTCCCACTTTTCTGTTTTTGGATGTTTGGGCACCTTTAGCACCAGGGTGGGATTCATTTGGAGGGTAAGGCTCACTTCAGAACGGGTCCAGGTGAAATGTTATAGTTGTTTGAGCTTTTTGGGTCCCTGTAGCTCAGAGCAAGAGGCCAGCCAAGTAGCCCTTGGGGTGACTCTGGCAAAACTGAGACCAAACAGCAGACAGGCCTCAAGCAGCAGGATAGTCCTCTGAGGGTGCAGGGCATGCTTCAAGCAGCAGAGCAGCCCTGGTAGCAGCAGGGCAGTCCTCTGAAGTATAAATCAGCCCTCAAGCAGTAGGGCAGTCCTCTGAAGTACAAGGCAGTTCTTCTGGGCATCTGTGGTAAATAAAATTACCGGACTATTTTTCTATACATTAAATGACAATAAGGATAGCTCAATCAAATGAGAGGCAGAGTCCGTGGTATCAGAGTCATACGGGCTTTAATTAAGCATCTCGAGATACTGGACATCGGGTTCCATCACCACTAAGGTTCAGGAAGGGATATTCAACATTTTATTAACATCACACATTATATATAGTAAAACCATATAATTGAAATGAATACAGTAGGCGTAACAGGTGAAAAGAGAGAGATAAGAACACATGTGCGTAACAGAAGGCGTGTAAAGAGGTGTACACGTAGGTGTGCACTTGACGAGCCAGAGAAACGTCACAAGTGGGTGGATGCTTAGAGAAAGTTTGCAGGGTCAGCAGAAACCTTTGGCACGGATGCGCGCGCAACTGAGCATGACGTGGTGTAGACGTGTAGTTGGGGGAGAGCTGGGGGCTTGACTTTAGCACTAGCAGAGGAGACTAAGGTCTGGGATGTCAGAACGACCTGTACCTATAGCATATCTGGTATCTTGTGTTTAGAGGATGTAGTGTCTGAAGTAAAAGGACTCTCGGGCAGAGGCCGTTCATCACTGAATGCTCGTGCGTGCATATGGATCTTCATGCAAAGTACGGGGGCCATGGGCCTACCATGGTAACGGGTGCAGTAAATGACTTGCATGGAGACAGGAAGGCAGGGCCCTTTGCTCTGCAGCCGGGAATATGTTTACCTATTTCACTAGACTGGAATGTGTTTTCCCGCAGGCTGAGCAGATAACTGTAGGCAAAATACCGTCTTGGCAGGCAGGCCAGGCCGAGCCGGGCACCGCTCGTCTGGGCAGGATGTAAGGTAGAGGTCAGGGATGCATACCTAAACTACAGCTTTCAGAGACAGAAGAGACTCGAAGTCTCAATTAAGGGCCTGGCTCGACTGAGCCAGAAAAACATGGAGAAAACGTGTGCTTTATTCAAAAGTGCACCATGTAAAGACGTTGGCACCATAGGCCTAGAAGCCAAATTAACGTGGTTTTCTTGGAGAACTGTATAACTGATATGTTAACGTTGGACGCAAATGTATATGCGTCTTCCTGGCAGGCACGGAAAAGGAATTACATGACATACATGGGGCACATGTGCATGGATGGGGTGCGAGTGGGGGACACATTGGCTACCTAAAAATTTATATTTCCTCATTCCCTCCTTGGCCCCTACGTCACCCTTTAGGATATATCTATTCTCATGAGACCATCTATCTGTTCATATAAAATCATTTGCTCATCTTTTTTCATTTGGTAACGGGAACGTGAACTTGGACGGGGAATACAGGCTGTGGCGCACAAGCCGCAAATCGCTGGCCCACATTGCAGACAGAGACAACAACTGAATAGAATAAGCAGTATTATTCCTAGGAATGATAACACTTTCCATCCCCAGGCGGATATCACACTCCAGAGCCAACCGGACCAAGTCCAGGTGCCTGGATTCTGGTGTATCAGGTGAGCAATCTCATGGAGCCTGGTTATGGCTTTATACACGGATGGCGCGTTATTAGGAATAAACACGCAACAACTGGATCCGATCACTCTACAAGCCCCGCCCCTATCGGCCAGGATGACGTCAAGGACAAGGCGATTTTGAAGAACAACAAGTCTCATAGCAGACTGCTCTTCGGTCAGGTTACCTAAAGCAGAAGTAGTCTCATTCACTACTGCTTCCAAAGTTCTGGTTAGTTTGCGTATCAGTTTACTGTTTTGGACTGGACCTACAAAGAAAAAGAATCCTTTATTGAAATCTGTATATTGTTCCCACGTTGTCTCAGTCTGATCGACAATTGGGGACTTGATCTCCCTTCTATGTCTTACATGTACAAGGCGTGAATATCGTTGATAATCAGGTGGGGCTAGAAAAACAGGTGGTAATAGGAACGCTATATAACACGTTCCATCCCAATCAAGGGGCAGGTGTACATAAGCTGTCTGACCACAAATAAAATAGGAATGGCGAGAGGCTTTGAAAGTAGACTTTCCTTTATCGCTGAAATCAACCACAGTATTACAATCACTGTGTCCTAGATGTACTGAACCATTCTTTCTAACGCATAATTCGCCTTTCACTGGTAAAACTGTTATAAACGGCAAGTCCGAATTAGTCTCGGACTGGACGTTCAGAATCATGAGATTGAGGGAAAAATTACCTAATTCATACACTTCATTTTCTAGATCGGTCCCTATCCTTTGGGGAAGACCGTCTGCGTCTGGGAAACATGCTTTATTCATGACTGTATTCAGGTTCCAGAAAAAAACAAATGAAGGAGTACCACCAGTGAGAATTCACCAGTCGCTGTAAGGGTGGATGGTTTCATCCAATTGGGGGAAATCTCCTTTTATTAGAAACCCCTCACTCATCACCTAGTGATGACATGCTTCATCATCGGGGTCCACCCTAATGACCTAGCGTCATCAGGGTGTGCTTCAACACCTGATTACAGTGGAGCAGGTTGTGAGTGATGGTGCGTGAAAGAAGAAAAAGTAAGTGTGTTAAAAATTGTCCTGGTTTGAACTTGAAAAAATAAAGAATTTTTATTGGCAAGCAACTGGACAATGTTAAAATTGTGGCGAGATAGAGTGAGGGCAGTAATGAGCCCGTGTATCTCTTTATGTGTTTGGTCTACATGTTTCAACCTAGAAGGTTATGTTGAACCAGGTTTTCGTCAGGACCTTAAAACCAAGATGGTGGATGGTCTGCGTCCCCTAAAAGACGCACCCAATCCTACCACATGGGACGACCGGATGGCAAAAATGTGCCCGTGGTGTATGCTCGCTCCACAGTGGGTGAGCTCTAAAAATCAAAACACCTGTAAGAGAAAAATACGGACATTTGTCACATATTAAGCGTATTTTACAAGCCTGTAACGTAGTGCTGTGCTTCAACGTAGTGTCAGCATGCTGTCTCACCCTGTTACATGGTGAATTCAATGGTAGCATCATACTTTTAGCGTTACCGGTGTCACGCTCTACTCCAACATACTTCTAGTGGGAGGAGGGAAGTGGTAGTGCACAATGTGGGGCGGTGAAAATTAACCGCAACTTGCACACTGAAGAAGTGCTGTGATTGTTTTCTTATTCACAACTTTCACGCAGTACAATAATTCATCACCGCGTGATTCTGACTCGCATACTGACTAGTTTGTGCGAGGCTATATCCGTTTTAGATAGTGCATGCATTGTCATAGTAAATTGTACAACACAAGACAAAACAAACATGACACGGACGTATGACAAACACAGAATATAAAACCAAGGCTCACTCTCAGTGGAGTGTTCGAGGACTTCATAGGGCAGGGGAGGTTACCCTCGTGAATAAACGTATTCTGTAAGGGAATGGTTTTAAAAGGAGGGCGTTATTGCAAGCGAGGATGGCTTCTGAGTATACAAGCCGAGTCCTGTGTGCGCTCGTGGCGGCGCTCGTTGTAAAGAAAAATGCCCTGAGGGAAGGTCTCTACTTACAGTTTGTCGCCGAGGACTGCTTCTTGCAACCTACTGCCTGCACCGCCCCGTTAGTATTGGGCTGAGTGAAGGCGGGAGTAAATAAACTGAGGACGCTTCCGTGAAGGGCGTGGTTAAGCCGCGATCACGTGCGCGGTAGCCTGGCAACCCGAGACATTAGGACGGTGGCTGCACAGGGTAATGGAGGTGTAATACCAACGAGTGTTCGAATCTCGAGCATGGACGGGCATAGATTTTTCTAAAAATAACAGAACAGAAAACGGACTGATATTAATGTCCAAAAAATAATAATAGACTGAAGTGGCTACCTTATAATCAATCCTGAATGGAAAGTGTTCCAGGATCATATGGAGTATAAGGGACATGGTGAAGTCTAAATTGAGAGGCACCTAAGTGGGAACTAAGGCATAGTGTAGCTTAGGGCTATGCTCAAGAGGAGTTGAAATAAATGCCAAGGTAGATCCTCATTGAAGGGGTGCCTGGCTATGGGAATTTGTTCATTTTGGACGAATGGTAGACAGCTCGTAGGGGGGTCACAAGTGGGCAATTTGCCGCTAGGAGAAAAATGGCTAGAATTCAAGTACTTAGAATTAAAGTACTGAGGCCCAAGGGATATTATCATTAAGGCCAGTGATGTGAGTGGAAAGTCTATAGACCCAACGTTGTTCTTTTTCGTGTAGAATTTTTTGTGAGTTGGGTCCACTCGGAATCTGTTCGATGACGGTCCATCTCATATCGTTTGGGGTGTGGTTCGCATCCAGGAAATGGTCTGTCAACTTGGTGGCGTTTTTTCTGCAGCGTATTGTGCTGCGATGCTCGCAGATGCGTTGTTTGACCTTCCTGGTCGTCATTCCAATGTAGTTCTTACCGCATGTGCAAGTAATCATGTACACAACGTTGGTACTGTTGCAATTAGTGTGTTTGCGCTGTTCCCACACTCTACCTTCTTCGAGATTCAGTGTTTTCGTGTTTTCAGTCAGATGACAGACACTACAATCACCACATTTGAAGTGCCCAGTGATCGGTGGCAAGTTCCACAGTTCGGTGATGCTGGGGTTAAGGTTGTTGGTTGCAGTTTTAGGTCTTGTATTCACAAGGCTGTCTTTTAAGCTTGGTGCTTTTTTGTAGGAGAAGAGTGGTTTGTCCCATTTGAGCATGCCTGTATTGAGAATTTTCCAATGTATGTTAATGCTCTTACTCACTTTATTTGATAGGGTGTTATATGTTGTAACACAGGTGAGGGGAACTGAATCATCTTGGCCAGTGTTTTCTTCAAGGAGGGCATCCCGAGGTATATTCCTCGCTCTTTTTTGGCACTTTTCGATTACTCTGTTGGGATAACCTCGTTGTTTCAATTTACAGGTGAGGTCTTGTGCTTGAAGTTTGTAATCTTATAGTTTGCTGCAATTGCGCCGTAATCTCAGGTATTGCAGCAAACTATCAGATTACAAACTTCAAGCACAAGACCTCACCTGTAAATTGAAACAACGAGGTTATCCCAACAGAGTAATCGAAAAGTGCCAAAAAAGAGCGAGGAATATACCTCGGGATGCCCTCCTTGAAGAAAACACTGGCCAAGATGATTTAGTTCCCCTCACCTGTGTTACAACATATAACACCCTATCAAATAAAGTGAGTAAGAGCATTAACAAACATTGGAAAATTCTCAATACAGGCATGCTCAAATGGGACAAACCACTCTTCTCCTACAAAAAAGCACCAAGCTTAAAAGACAGCCTTGTGAATACAAGACCTAAAACTGCAACCAACAACCTTAACCCCAGCATCACCGAACTGTGGAACTTGCCACCGATCACTGGGCACTTCAAATGCGGTGATTGTAGTGTCTGTCATCTGACTGAAAACACGAAAACACTGAATCTCGAAGAAGGTAGAGTGTGGGAACAGCGCAAACACACTAATTGCAACAGTACCAACGTTGTGTACATGATTACTTGCACATGCGGTAAGAACTACATTGGAATGACGACCAGGAAGGTCAAACAACGCATCTGCGAGCATCGCAGCACAATACGCTGCAGAAAAAACGCCACCAAGTTGACAGACCATTTCCTGGATGCGAACCACACCCCAAACGATATGAGATGGACCGTCATCGAACAGATTCCGAGTGGACCCAACTCACAAAAAATTCTACACGAAAAAGAACAACGTTGGGTCTATAGACTTTCCACTCACATCACTGGCCTTAATGATAATATCCCTTGGGCCTCAGTACTTTAATTCTAAGTACTTGAATTCTAGCCATTTTTCTCCTAGCGGCAAATTGCCCACTTGTGACCCCCCTACGAGCTGTCTACCATTCGTCCAAAATGAACAAATTCCCATAGCCAGGCACCCCTCCAATGAGGATCTACCTTGGCATTTATTTCAACTCCTCTTGAGCATAGCCCTAAGCTACACTATGCCTTAGTTCCCACTTAGGTGCCTCTCAATTTAGACTTCACCATGTCCCTTATACTCCATATGATCCTGGAACACTTTCCATTCAGGATTGATTAATAGGTAGCCACTTCAGTCTATTATTATTTTTTGGACATTAATATCAGTCCGTTTTCTGTTCTGTTATTTTTAGAAAAATCTATGCCCGTCCATGCTCGAGATTCGAACACTCGTTGGTATTACACCTCCATTACCCTGTGCAGCCACCGTCCTAATGTCTCGGGTTGCCAGGCTACCGCGCACGTGATCGCGGCTTAACCACGCCCTTCACGGAAGCGTCCTCAGTTTATTTACTCCCGCCGTCACTCAGCCCAATACTAACGGGGCGGTGCAGGCAGTAGGTTGCAAGAAGCAGTCCTCGGCGACAAACTGTAAGTAGAGACCTTCCCTCAGGGCATTTTTCTTTACAACGAGCGCCGCCACGAGCGCACACAGGACTCGGCTTGTATACTCAGAAGCCATCCTCGCTTGCAATAACGCCCTCCTTTTAAAACCATTCCCTTACAGAATACGTTTATTCACGAGGGTAACCTCCCCTGCCCTATGAAGTCCTCGAACACTCCACTGAGAGTGAGCCTTGGTTTTATATTCTGTGTTTGTCATACGTCCGTGTCATGTTTGTTTTGTCTTGTGTTGTACAATTTACTATGACAATGCATGCACTATCTAAAACGGATATAGCCTCGCACAAACTAGTCAGTATGTGAGTCAGAATCACGCGGTGATGAATTATTGTACTGCGTGAAAGTTGTGAATAAGAAAACAATCACAGCACTTCTTCAGTGTGCAAGTTGCGGTTAATTTTCACCGCCCCACATTGTGCACTACCACTTCCCTCCTCCCACTAGAAGTATGTTGGAGTAGAGCGTGACACCGGTAACCCTAAAAGTATGATGCTACCATTGAATTCACCATGTAACAGGGTGAGACAGCATGCTGACACTACGTTGAAGCACAGCACTACGTTACAGGCTTGTAAAATACGCTTAATATGTGACAAATGTCCGTATTTTTCTCTTACAGGTGTTTTGATTTTTAGAGCTCACCCACTGTGGAGCGAGCATACACCACGGGCACATTTTTGCCATCCGGTGGTCCCATGTGGTAGGATTGGGTGCGTCTTTTAGGGGACGCAGACCATCCACCATCTTGGTTTTAAGGTCCTGACGAAAACCTGGTTCAACATAACCTTCAAGGTTGAAACATGTAGACCAAACACATAAAGAGATACACGGGCTCATTACTGCCCTCACTCTATCTCGCCACAATTTTAACATTGTCCAGTTGCTTGCCAATAAAAATTATTTATTTTTTCAAGTTCAAACCAGGACAATTTTTAACACACTTACTTTTTCTTCTTTCACGCACCATCACTCACAACCTGCTCCACTGTAATCAGGTGTTGAAGCACACCCTGATGACGCTAGGTCATTAGGGTGGACCCCGATGATGAAGCATGTCATCACTAGGTGATTAGTGAGGGGTTTCTAATAAAAGGAGATTTCCCCCAATTGGAAGAAACCCTTACAGCGACTGGTGAATTCTCACTGGTGGTACTCCTTCATTTGTTTTTTTCTACAGTTGTATCCAGGGGTACAGGAGTACTCCCAGTTCACTTCGGTGAACATAACCCTTGCTCTCTCCATTGTTTTTGTATGTATTCAGGTTCCCCCATATCCAATTGCCTTGGAAAACTTTGGACTTACTGTCTAAGGAAGACATTAAAGCAAACCATGCTCCGCACGAACCATTATGTGTAAACGGGTAGGGAAAGAGGGGCAGAGCTCCCTTGTATTTCTGATAAGGTGGGAGTCGGCCACATACCCAGCAATTGGTGGCATTGCTGGTCTGGTGAGTATGGTGTAACATAGGAATGAAAGTATTGTTGCGCATTGCTAGTCGATAGGATAGCTGGTGAGGGGGCAGGTCGCTGAAAGTGTGCTCTACGGAGTCATTAGAGAAAGCATGTACATGTGAACCAAGAGGAGGAAAGAAAACATGTAACATCAAGCTTATGCATATAATCGATATACTCAGAATAAACATGAAAATTAATGTAATGACGCATCTGCTATGTAGGTTTTTGCAATATTTTTCTCTCTTTTTGATTCGCCTATCTCTCTGACTACTTGGGTCTATCTTATACATGTCAGAAACCTGTCTAACCGCTTCACCCAGGGGGGGGACTTAAACAATTAAACGCTGTCTGACTTACTAGACCTTAGCTTAGCTCGGTACTCCTGCTGCAGAGTTTTTTCTAACAGGGGGAGTTTAGAGTCAGTGTCGGGGCAGTCCTTGAAAACAGTCTCTGGACACAGTCCATGAAATCTCTTGATGTGGCTGGAGTGGAGCCACCCTTTTCTTCCTTCCACCTTCACCGCGGTCCTCGTGGTCATCAACACCAGTTTCGGCTGCTTCCATCTGGGCTCCAGAGGGCTTGTGCGATCAAAATTGCGGACGTATACAACGTCACCTGGAACGATTTCATGCGGTTTCACTTGGGTATTGTCCGGGAAGGCAGCCGCGACCTGTGAACGACAAGATAGTAGTGCAGACATCAAGGAAGCCAGGTAATCTGTCAGCATGTTACTATCGACATCAGTTATCTTTCGAGGCATAGGATTACCCCACATGTTAGGAGGTCTGCCTAAGACTACCTCATAGGGAGATAGTCCGGTTCTGGAATGAGCTACCATACGCATGTAAAAGAGGGCAACTGGCAGGGCTACTATCCAATCTACACCTTTTTCTGCACAGACCTTCGCTAACCGTGTTTTCAGAGTCTGATTATGTCTCTCGACCAGGCCAGCTGCTCCGGGGTGTCGTACACAGTGAAATTTCCACTGGTATCCTAACAGGAGTGATACCTGTTTCATGAGTTCGGACGAGAATGGCTGTCCATTATCTGAGTACACGACACGGGGCAAGCCGTATCGCGGGAAAAATTAATGGACCAACTGTTTGGCAGTGGTCACGGCAGTGTAATCTGGGACTGGATACGCTTCTGTCCATCTGGAAAGGGCACATACAACTACGAGGACATATTTGAATCCTCGACATCGGTCCATCTGGATATAATCCATCTGGAGGACTTCGAAAGGATGGTCAGGAGGATGGAAACCACCTTGTTCCACCGGAATGCCTTTGCCTGGATTAAACTGACAACAGATCATGCAGGTACGCACTTTCTGTTTTGCTGCTGCACGTAAATGCTTGTTGGACCAGAAATTCTGAATGCTGTCTAACATTGCTTTTTCTCCTAAGTGTGCTGGACTATGTGCTGTATTTATGATAACTTGAACCATAGAGTCGGGGAGAAACCATGTGGCTCTTCCCTTCGTCATCCATCCCTGATCTGTCTGGATCCCTCCTTGTTCAGTCCATTTCTTGATTTCGTCTGGAGTGGCATGTGTCTGTATGTCGAGTACATCTAGAATGGGATCCTTCACTGTCATACAATTTGTCTGTGTTGATACTTCAGTCTTTGTCGCGTCTGCTGGAATGTCTGTTTGAGTCTGAGCTGTGAGTTTAGCTGTTCGGTCTGCCAGGTCGTTACCCTGGGAAATGGTGTCAGTAACTTTCGTATGTGCTTTGCACTTCATGATAGCAATGGATGCAGGTAAGTGTATTGCCTCTAACAGAGCTTGAATGAGGGGACCATGCTGTATCTTGGCGCCGTGAGAAGTTAAAAAACCTCTTTCTTGCCAGAGGATACCGAAGTCGTGAACGACTCCGAATGCGTACTGTGAATCTGTGTATATGTTTACTTTCAGGTTCTTGGCTCGTATGCAGGCTTGGGTCAGAGCAATGAGCTCTGCTGCTTGGGCAGACAATGTGTCAATACGATGTGTTTCTATGACTTCAGTTTCAGTGGTCACTGCATATGCAGCCACTAACTCTCCTGTGCTTGTTCTCATGCATGAACCATCCACGTAAAGTGTCAGGTCTGGGTCGGGCAATGCAATGTCTGTCAAGTCTTGTCTGGGTTTTGTTACAGTATTAATGACCTCCACGCAGTCATGTGGTGTAGGGTCAATTGTGCTCGAGGGTAACAAAGTGGCAGGGTTTAAAGTGTTACAACGTCTGATCTCTATGTGTGGCTGAAACAATGCAAATTCATATCCTGTCAGTCTTGCTATGGTCAGGTGTTGTGTCTGGGTTCGGTTCAGAAGAACTTCCACTGAGTGTGGAACTTGTACTGTCAGGGGATGTCCTAACACTATTGAGTCGCTTTGTCTGATTGCTAGAGCTGTTGCTGCAACTGATTTCAGGCACGCAGGCAGAGCCTGGGCCACTGGATCTAATTTACTAGAAAAGTAAGCACAAGGCTTGTGTTTTCCTGCTTGATCTTGTGTGAGGACAGATAATGCTGTGCCATCCCGTTCAGTGACAAAAAGTGTAAAAGGTTTGCTGTAACATGGTGTCGCTAAAACAGGTGCTTGACATAGGGCTTTCTTCAATTCCTCAAAAGCTTGTGTATGTTCCTGAGTCCAAGGGAGGACAGCCGAAGTCGCTGCCTCCTGGGTTGTCAACTGTATGAGTGGTTTGGCTAGATATGCATACTGAGGAATCCATTGTCTGCAGTACGAAGTGAGGCCAATGAAGGCCCGTACCTCCTTTTGTGTCTTGGGTTGTGGCAGATGTGCAATTAACTGGATGCGGTCTGGTGTCAACTGTCTACCCCACTTGGACAGCAAGTGTCCAAGGTATACCACTTGCTGGGCACAGAATTGTAGCTTCGAAGGGGACACCTTATGCCCCTTTTCGGCCAAGAAATACAAGACAGTCAGTGACGCGCGCTCGCAGTCACGTTCGGTCTGTGCTGTTATTAACAGATCATCAACATATTGGAGTAGGGCAGTGTCAGTAGGCATGTGAATACTGTCAAGTTGTCTTTTCAGGGCCTGGCTGTAAATACTAGGACTTTCCGTGAACCCTTGAGGAGCACGTGCAAATTTGAAACTTCGGCCACTTAAACAGAATCCGAAAAGATACTGACTTTCCGGATGGATGGGGACACTAAAGAAGGCGTTCTTGAGATCGATAACAGTGAAGAACGCTGCTTCTGAATCAATGGCAGTCAATAAGGAAGAAATGTCTGGCACCACTGGGTACTGGGGAATGATGCATTTATTTAATTCTCAAAGGTCGATCACCAATCTGTAGACTGGTGGTGCATTTGGGTCAGTTCGTTTAAGAATCGGAATGATTGGAGAATTACATACATTGGAGTCGGTTTCTACAACTACTCCTTGGGCAATCAGTTCGTCAATAATTTTCAGTAAGGCTGCTACAGCCTCAGGTGGCAATTTGTATTGTCGGATTCGGGGTAGTACAACTCCTTGCTTGAGTGTAACACGATATGGTGTAATGTGCATACAACCTACATCAGTTGGACCTTGTGCCCATAAATGCTGTGGTACATTCTGCAATCTTGGATCAAAATCTCTCAACACATAATGTCCTTTAAAATCACGTAAAAACAATCTCACCCCTTCCGGAGAACAACATATTACTGCTCCTAGTGCTTTCAACGTTTTAATACCAAGCAGATTTTCTGGACATGCTTTCGTAAGTAACAAGTCTGTAGTACGGGACAATGGACTAACTTCTAGAGAAACTGGCTTTGACACTTCGTTAACAATAGGCTTTCCTGAAAAACCCAGGGAAACATTCTGTGAGCCTGAGAGGGGTGCCCCTGGAACCTCGTCATGACTGATGGTAGTACTGCTCGCCCCTGTGCCAATCAAAAATTTTCTGTCTTTCCCTAATACCTGACTATGTACATAGGGACCCTCTTGATCTACAGGTACCTCGATAAGAGGCAAGCCAACCTCCCTCTCTAAGCTGTTTCATGAGTATTGCTGATAATCGGGGTAATCTGACTGTGCATACTGGTACATTTGTTGCGTGACATGTTGCGTGGCAGCAATAGGTTGGGGTTGGGGTACAGCTACTGTCTGTTGTGCATTCTGTGGAAGTTGCGTGTTCTGTGGAATATGCTGTGGAACATGTTCTTGTCTAGGAGAACGCGGTCTTTCTTTCGTCCTGCCTGTAGCAATATTGTATTTCAGAACGGTACATTCGTTTATATAGTGACCTGGCTGCTTACAGTAATTGCAATTCCCTTTAACGGGAGCTGCAGAATGACCTGGCGGTGCCGTACCCTTCTTCTGACCGTCTGCTGGAACAGACTGAGCAACTAGAACTTTCATTTTCGTGTCTTTAATGCGTCTCTGTTCATGATCGTGTTCCTCTCTAATTCGGTTCTGGTGGTACTGTAACATTTGTAACATTTGAGAAGGGGTATTTGCTTGCCATGTACTCTCGACTTTCAGTACTCTATTTTTAACTTGTGGTAAGGAATTCTCTACTAATTTGGTCACAAAAAGATGTGGGTATGATTCACTACTTGTTTTCAGGCCGCTATTAATAATGAAACATTTCTCAAATCTGGAATAAAAATCACTAGTGTCTTCGTCTTGTTTCTGTTTGCAGGCTGAGATTGCATCCCAGTCTTCCTTTTTCGTAGTTAGTAATCTTGGCAAAACCTGTATTAACAACTCTGGTAATGCTTTGGCTTTTTCCCCGAGACCAGTACCTGGAACTCGTGTATTTTCTTCGTTTTCTAATACTGTCCAATCAATCTTTTTCTCTCCCACCTCCCATTCTTTTTCTTTCAGTTTTTCGTAAATACCTGCTGGCAACAGTACTTTTAACATTTTAAGGATATCGGGATATGTATACTCCCCCATGAGGAGCATGTCTTTTAATTCACGGTGGAACCCTGCTGGATCTTTATCGTGACAGGGCACTAATTTTTTCATTTCCAATAATTCCATTTTGGTCAAGGGTGTGTATACGAATACTCGTTCAAGCTCACCGTCTGTTTTCCGGACGGGATGAACTTCTCGTAAGGGATTCTGTCTGTCTATGTAAAATGTTTTCCTTACTGGGGGTGGAACACGAACGAAATGTGGAGTCAGGAAAGTTCTGTATTTGTGTCGTTGTTCTAGAATGGTATTAATCAAATCGGTACCTAGGCCTCTCCACCTACCTAGGAGTAACTCGTCCAATATATTATATAGGGGACCTGGATCAGAATGCTGACTCTCATATAGTGTAATGAGATGCTGGATCATGTACATACCAGCTAATCGTTGTTCGTCTGGGGAAAGATTCAGAAATGTTTGCGCTACTGAATCATCTTTATGTATTAAATATTTTATTGAGCACAGGCAAAGAAAAGCACCTCTGAAACATCTGTAGGGGCCGTCTCCACTCCAGGGAGGCCTAGGTCAGCAACCCCACTGACACCCAACACGAGGCCAGCGGGAACATCATCTTGTTAACACAGCAAGCCGCCTACAACCCAACCGGGCTGGCCGCGTCATAAGAGGTGCTACAACGGTGCAAGCTAATCAGTGCTAGCATAACTGGGGAAACAAAGAACTGTAAACAACCCCCCTACCCTTCCCACCCCAGCCCTCCCGTCTCCTTGTCCATTTCCGGGATTGCTCTATCGGTCGTGTTCTGCCACTAACAGTCAGTTGGCGCTGCGCGCGCAGGGCCCGTGCGCTTACGGGCGTGAGTCTTGGGGTCTGGGAGAGGTGTGTCTGCCAGGCGTAGCAGGCGCAGGTAGCGTGGGCAGCTCACCTCCCGGAACTCCCCGGTAAGCAGGGCGAGGAATGGTCGCCAGAGTTCCGCAAATTCCGCCCCCCTCCCAGCTGCCGCCAGTGATAGTTTCTCCATCCCCAGGATCGCCCAGAGCCGGTGAAGCCACCCCAATTGCTGCGGAGCCTGATCCGCTCTCCAGTGGGCCACAATGTTTTGGACCGCAGCCCCAAGCGCAAGCGCGATCAAACGTCCTCTCCAGGATTTCAGAGGGTATGTGAGGGCGTTTGGGAGGCCTAGAATAATGTATGCTGGGAAGCGCGGCAGTTGTGTGTCTAGATGTGCATCTATGAGGTCTAGGATAGGGTCCCAGTAGGGGCGTAGCGCCTCACAGCTCCACAGCAGGTGTTCCAGAGTACCCAATCCCCCGCACCCTCTCCAGCATCTGTCACTTATTCGGGCATCCCATTGATGTAGTCTCTCAGGGGTGTGGTACCAGTATGTGGCTACCTTAGTCAATGTCTCGGTAAGCCCGGTGTGGTGCGCCGAGTGTCTGGCCCTATGGTAAACCCCCTCCCATTCTTTCCGAGTGAGCTGTCTCCCCAGGTCCCTTTCCCACCGGACTTGTCCCGCGTTGTACGTATGTGCCTGAGTGAGAAGGAGCTGCTGATATAGATCTGAAATCAATTTCTTGTCCGAGGTGCGCGTCAGCAGCCACCGTTCGTAGGGTGTGAGGTGCCGTTGGGCCCCGGGCTGGATCGAGGGGTGAAGCACCCAGTGGCGCACCTGCAGGTATTGCAAGCGTTCCGATTCGGCCACGCCGTAATCCGCCTTGACCCGCTGGAACGGGAGGATCCCCTTGATGTCGAACATGTGTCCCGCTGCTCTACAGGGCGTCGCCCGCCACGTCGTGAATGCTCCGGCGTCCAAGCCCGGCGAGAAGTCTGGGTTTTCAAAGATGGGAGTCATAGGTGAGGGGAAGGTGGTCAGCCCCTTGGCCACAGCCACTCTGTCCCACACTCGCAGGGCGGTACTAGTGATTTCAGAGACGTACAGGTTAGGGGGACGGTGTCGGCGTGGTAGGAAAGGCACGCCCTGGAGGGTACGGCCGGCCACTGCCTGGTCCAAGAAGAGCCAGTGTTTGCCGGACTCCAGCTGGAACCATTCCACAAAGGTGCGCAGTTGTGCTGCCTGGAAGTACAGGGTGAGGTCGGGCACGCCGACCCCCCCGTTCTCCGGGGGCAGAGCGGCGAGAGTGTGCTTAAACCGAGGTCGCCGGCCGTTCCAAATGAACCGCGACAGATCCGATTGGGTCTGTTGAAGCCAACCCTTCGGGGGGTTCACGGGGAGTGTCTGAAACAGATACAGGATCTGCGGCAGCAGTGTCATCTTGACAGCGGCAATTCTGCCCAGCCATGACAGCGTAAGTGGCCTCCAACGCCGGAGCTGCTCCCGGAGCTTGAGTGTGAGGGCCTCGTAATTGACTCGCGCAGTGCCCCTGACAGTAGGAGCCAGGCGAACGCCTAGGTACGGGACGGTTGCGTCCGACCATTGAATCTTGAATTCCGATTTAATCTCGGCCACCACGTCTGGGCTCAGGGAGATGTTCAGGGCTTCGGATTTGGCTTCGTTGATTTTAAACACCGAGGCCAGGGCAAAGGTGTGGAGCTCCACAAAGAGAGCACGCAGGGATTGCATCGGGTCGGTAAGGGACAGCAAAACGTCGTCAGAGTACAGGCTGATCTTGTGCGTGTCGGCTCCAAATTTGATACCAGAAATGCGAGCGTGCTGCCGCACTCTTTGAGCCATCGGCTCCATATACAGTGCGAATAGGAGCGGTGACAGAGGGCATCCTTGGCGCGTGCCTCTGCCAATGTCGAACCTCGGGGAGGTATGACCGTTCACCCTTACCGCGGCGTTGGGCCGGCGGTAGCAGTTGAAGATGCGATGGCGGAGTTTCTCCCCAAAGCCGAAGTGGCGGAGGGCCTGGTCGAGGTATGGCCAATGCACTCGGTCGAAGGCTTTCTCCGCGTCGATGGTGAGGAGCATGCAGCCGGGTTTAGTGCGCGACCCGGCCTCAATGAGGTGCAGCACCCGCCTGGTGTTGTCGCTGGTCTGCCGTTGAGGGATAAAGCCCGCCTGATCGGGGTCTATCAGCTGTTGCATATATGGGGCAATGCGGCTCGCCAATATGCCAGTGTAGAGCTTCAAGTCTACGTTCAATAGCGAGATGGGCCTGTATGAACCGCAGGCTGCCGGATCACGGCCCGGTTTGGGAATAACTGAGATAGACGCCTCCAATAGGTCCGGGTGTATGGCACCAGGCGTGTCAAATGTGTTGAACAGGTCGCGCAAGAGAGGGGCAAGTTGCTGACAAAAGGTCTTGTAAAATGCCGCGGTATAGCCGTCGGGTCCCGGGGATTTCCCCACCTTGAGGCGGGCAATAGCCGAGATGACCTCCTCCAGGCCTATGGGCCGCTCCAGAAAGTCTGCTTGAGCTGGGGTAAGGGTGGGGAGCTCCGCGCCCTGCAAATAGGCCGGACCGGCATTGGGGTCCAGGGGATCTGCGTCGTAGAGCGCCGCATAAAAATTGCCGAAGGCCGCCGCAATCGCCGCGTCCTCCGTAATCTGGGCGCCATTGGCCGACAGGAGAGAGCGCACTTGTTGCCTCTGAGTCTGCGCCCGCAGCCTGCTCGCCAGAAGCCTCCCGCAACGGTCGCCCCCGGTGTAGTAGGCGTGTTTGAGACGCATAGCGGCGTATTCCGCCACGTCCTGATCCAAGGCCGCCAGCATCTTCCGTTCGGCGCACAACTGTCGCCATGCCCTGGCCGCCCCCGTGCGCTGGTGCATTTGTTCCAGTTCTGCCACCCGTTGGGTGAGCTCGGCACGCTTCAGCGCCCTCTCTTTGTTATTGGCCGTGGCGATGGAGATGATTTCCCCGCGCAGAACTGCTTTGAGGGCCGCCCACTGGGTGGCCTTCGTGGTGTCATCATTGGCGTTGTGTTCCAGAAAGTGGCTAATCGCGGCCGTGAGCCGGGTCTGGGTGTCAGGCAGCTGTAGGAGACCGTCTCGCAGCCTCCAGTGGCGTTGTGGAGCTGGCATGGCTCCCACCCGAAGCGTCGCCACCACTGGGGAGTGATCCGATAGTGCGGCTGGCAGTATCTCCACTCCCTCAACCTGTAACGCCAGTTGAGAGGAGCCCAGAAAGTAATCCAGTCTCGCATATGTTTTGTGTGCCGCCGAGTAATACGTATAGGCAGTGGTTAGGGGGTGTGTGTGTCGCCATAAATCGGTGAGGCCCAAGTCTGCTAAGTGTGCATGCCCCGCTGCCGTGAGTGCCCCTACCTGCTGAATCATCTTTATATACACTGGTATTTCCAGCCCATTGGACTGCTGACCGTGCTAGTTCCTGTTCACGCATGGTACTAAGTTCACTGTAACCTATTCGTTGTTTCAGTACTTTGTCAGTGGCTTGAAATAGATGCTCAAGAGAACATTGTTCTGGTATGGGAGAAAGGAAACGTTTCTTGCTTTCTAGGCGTATGGGTCTGTCAAAAGGTCTTGCTCTACCTACGTACGCTATTCTATCTGGGTCTTCTGTATCATCTATATCCTCATCCTCTGAGATTTCTTCCTCCGCTTTCTCGGCTTCCCTAGCTGCTTTTTCCTTTGCGTGTATTTCTAGAATTTCTTTACGAATCTTTCTGTACATGGATTCTATACAACTTTGTTTACTATGTTTACCATCAGCGATGTTGTCACTCCATTTTATCAGGACTTGCATCTCTTCTTTGCTTTTACCTGGCCGGTCTTGTTCCCTTATCAAACAATTTATAAAAAACTGTAAGATCATATTTTGTGTCTCCACCTTATTGTGTGCCATGGCCTCGTGAATACATTCTGGTCTCTCCCCCGTTCTAATGAAGTGATATATGTTATCTAAATGTTCTCTCATATTTGGTAAAATAGTCAAATAGTTTGTAACCCGTCGTAAACGTATGGAATATAGTATCATCTGGTCTTCGCCTGGTACTGGATCATATCTGCAATCAGTAAGGTACTGTCTAAGGGCTGCGAATGTAGTTACTTTTGGTTTGCGTTGTAATGCTGCTTCTCTAAGCGTTAGTCGTTTTACCTGAGGCGGGGTAATAGGGAGACCTCCTACTGCTCCTCCTGAAGCTGAAGCCTGACCGTCAACTATGACTGGCTGTGCTGTCGATACTGGTGTCATAGCTGGTAAAGTAGGTGTAGGTAATGTAGGCAGACTCTGGGTTGCAGGTGTAGAAAAAGGATTGCCAGGACCAGTGACAGGAGGAAAGGTGGGGGAAGTGACAATGGGGGGGATCGTGTCTTGAACAGGCTGAACAGGCTGAAGATTATTATTAGCAGGTGGTACGCGTGCATTGGTATACTCTGGAGCAACGTCATCTAAATAGGAAGAAAGGAAAATGTCCGCTGCGGTCTGTTTATGACGGAGTTTAGTCGGGACCAATGGTGGTGGCAAGTTACGGGGTACTTCCGGGGTCGCCTTAGGCAGGCCCTCGGCAACAACAGGATACAGACCTGTAATAAGGGCATTTCTTTGTCTGTCTAATTGTTCTATTCTGACTCGTTCACCTTCTTCTAGTAACTCTCTTTCTTTGGCTTTTTCGGATTCTTCTCTACTTCGCTCTGCTTTCCTGATTTCTTTCTCTGTTCTTCTATGTGCTTCTTTACGCCATAATTCTATGGCATCTTTCTGGGATTGTCTGGCTTTCTTTTTCCATAATGCTTCTTCTACTCTCATGATGCATTCAGCATCCCATGTCCCTGAGACAGGCCATCTAAACTTTTCCTCCAGATCCTTAGTGTAGTCAACCCATAAGTCTAAATATAGTATGGCATCTAAGCCATGTTTCTGGTACATAAAATGTCCAGGAGTGTCCCTAGGCGGGACGGGAACTGCTTCTTCGAGTATCCCTTTCCTGGTTCCTATCTGACGTAATTTCGAGAAAAGCGGCATATTGAAACTGACTTGAACGTGAACACAATAAACACAGTAATGAATTGCAAACAGTCATTCATACCACGACATTAAACACATTAAAACATTTTCGAACAGATGGTACCTAGTACATGAAAACACAATTCTGAAAATCTCTCGAGATCCAACACTAGAATACTGAATTACTAGATGCACTGCTAGAACAGTACAGACATACCGGTCCCATAAAGAGACACGTCATACCGTATCCACCTAAGTGAACACGTCTGGACCAGGTCTGTGTACCCAGACCCGTCTTGACCGGGCACAAATTAATGAACCCGTCTAGATGCGTTCCCAACAACGGTACTCACCGGGAAGCAGAAACTGAAGGCCTCGGAAACTGGACTGGACTGGACTGCGTCGGGCAGCTACTACTTCTACTACGCATGCGCCTCGGATCAGGTGGGCCTCCGGATACCTCGGACCTTGCTCTCTCGGCTTGGGCTCTGGTCGGGATCCTCCGCATTCCTCACCGCCTCGTCTGGATGCCGGGTCGCAGTCTCCGTCTCCTCCGTGGGCCTGAGGGAGATAGCAGGAAAACCCGCAGGTGTGCACGGAATCCGTCACGGCTGTAGAAGGGGTCAGGGGCCTGCGTTACATCGCCGGCGAGTGGGGAAGGGGAGGGATCCCTGTTCGGGCGCCAGGTTTATGTGGTAAATAAAATTACCGGACTATTTTTCTATACATTAAATGACAATAAGGATAGCTCAATCAAATGAGAGGCAGAGTCCGTGGTATATTTAATTAAGCATCTCGAGATACTGGACATCGGGTTCCATCACCACTAAGGTTCAGGAAGGGATATTCAACATTTTATTAACATCACACATTATATATAGTAAAACCATATAATTGAAATGAATACAGTAGGCGTAACAGGTGAAAAGAGAAAGATAAGAACACATGTGCGTAACAGAAGGCGTGTAAAGAGGCGTACACGTAGGCGTGCACTTGACGAGTCAGAGAAACGTCACAAGTGGGTGGATGCTTAGAGAAAGTTTGCAGGGTCAGCAGAAACCTTTGGCACGGATGCGCGCGCAACTGAGCATGACGTGGTGTAGACGTGTAGTTGGGGGAGAGCTGGGGGCTTGACTTTAGCACTAGCAGAGGAGACTAAGGTCTGGGATGTCAGAACGACCTGTACCTATAGCATATCTGGTATCTTGTGTTTAGAGGATGTAGTGTCTGAAGTAAAAGGACTCTCGGGCAGAGGCCGTTCATCACTGAATGCTAGTGCGTGCATATGGATCTTCATGCAAAGTACGGGGGCCATGGGCCTACCATGGTAACGGGTGCAGTAAATTACTTGCATGGAGACAGGAAGGCAGGGCCCTTTGCTCTGCAGCCGGGAATATGTTTACCTATTTCACTAGACTGGAATGTGTTTTCGCGCAGGCTGAGCAGATAACTGTAGGCAAAATACCGTCTTGGCAGGCAGGCCAGGCCGAGCCGGGCACCGCTCGTCTGGGCAGGATGTAAGGTAGAGGTCAGGGATGCATACCTAAACTACAGCTTTCAGAGACAGAAGAGACTCGAAGTCTCGATTAAGGGCCTGGCTCGACTGAGCCAGAAAAACATGGAGAAAACGTGTGCTTTATTCAAAAGTGCACCATGTAAAGACGTTGGCACCATAGGCCTAGAAGCCAAATTAACGTGGTTTTCTTGGAGAACTGTATAACTGACATGTTAACGTTGGACGCAAATGTATATGCGTCTTCCTGGCAGGCACGGAAAAGGAATTACATGACATACATGGGGCACATGTGCATGGATGGGGTGCGAGTGGGGGACACATTGGCTACCTAAAAATTTCTATTTCCTGACATCATCCGCAGGTTCAGGGGTGTACTGAAGAGTTGGCCTGAGGGTCCAATATTTCTACCTGATGCCAGCTCTTACAGTGGTAGAAACCTCCAGA